>NC_086446.1:502526981-502604481 GCF_028390025.1 Pseudophryne corroboree | reverse complement strand
TGGTAGTCAAAATCCTGCTCGCCATGCTGCGGGCTCGGAGGTTCTATTCCCCTCATGGACACCCAGGAGAGGGAATAGCAGTGGCGCCGCTGCTGGCACTCTGTCTGGCTCACGCAGGCTAGGTGTTGTATCCAGACACCGGAATCCAGGAAGTTGAATCCGACGATGCAGAGCCTGGACCCGTCACACTTTCAAAATGTGAACGACACGCCACCAATTTGAAGAATGGTGCCGTTGCCACCCATGGTCCACCCCTCAAACACATGTCAATCATGCCACAGCTGACAGGGGGCTGCGAGTGACATTGGAAGACCCATTCTGCACAGGCGTAGAACAGGTCTTGCACTTGCGCAGACCCCCAAACATTGTATTTGTACACAAACCATTGCATTTCCGTACAGATATGACTCAGGCCCATAATCTGTACTCAGCAAGGAATCACCCCTGTCATTACCCTGATAGTTTTGTCTAAACACCACCTTTGTGACTTAAAATCAAGGGCATTTGTAATGGGAGACCTACATCATTGTACATAACTGTTGCTAACCTAACTCCTGCTACAGCTCAGTTTATTGGGTGTGGTATGATATATCAACATTCGGATTGTCAACATACCGTTCTCAGGGCTGTCTTAACAGCAGTGTGGGCCCCTGGGCACAACAATGCACTGGGGCCCCAACCTATCCTCCAGTGGTAGTGTTTGGGGGTGCTATCAGCGGCAGCTTTGATGTCCTGCGGGCGATAGGGGGTGTTCTATCTTCCGCTCAGCATGTAGGACCTCGAGCAGTCATTTCTGCTAATTACTCCTTTACTGCACAGATGGTGGGAGATGGGGCAAGAGGGAGAACACTAACCTGTATAAGGGGGTATTGGGCTGAATAAAGGGGCCCTGGTACATGACTTCCTGGGTAGTAGGGGGTGTTTAATATGCAGGAGAGGGGTGGATACTAGTGGAGTGGGCTTAATATTCAGCATTTTCCGGAGGCAGGGCAACTTGCTGGACTGTAGATATCTCCAGTTCCTGGAAATAGATTTCTTAGCTTTGAATGAGATAAAACACTAGAGAGTCCCTCTTGTCAGGAGGTGCTGGGGACTTGGGGATCAGAGTTCAGGAGCCAGAGCAATCCATCAAAGAAAATATAAAACTGCATATCAGGCGTGTGGAGCTGGAGCAGGGACCAGCTGCTGGAAGGCTGATATCTCTGGTTCTGGGCATAGAAGAGACAAGCTGACAGTGTTCACCAAAAGGGGAGAGTCCCAGCTTTTGGCATGTGCCCTCAGAAAAATTATAAAACAAACAGAACCCGAGATATCTGGCTGGGAAGATAAATTAACAGGCTTGAATGGGTACCACTAATTTGCAGTGGGATATCTCCGGTTCCCCAGGTCCGATTTTCAATAATCTGGTACCCCTGGAAAGAGGGGACCCTCGGCTTTCATCCTAGGGCCCTTATACTCCTGGGGCCCTTGGGCAAGTGCCCATTGAGCCCATACGAAAAGACGGCCCTGACCGTTCTTTCAGTTTTTAATCCTAATCCTAAATGTAGCACTAAAATGTACTGTTGACATTCCGACTAACATGTCAACATAATGACTATGTCAATATTTATGGATGTCCACATTTTACATGTCAACATTTTAGTGTCAACATTCTGACTGGATACCCAGTTTATCACATCCATCATAACACAATAGCTTCATATAAAGCTATGAGAAACACAAATTAGAATAATAGTAGGTAACAATAATATACTGTATTTTTCCTATAAAATGATGACGTTTACTATCACAGTGCTGTACTAGGTTATATTGTGTGCTGTGTGAAATAGAGATGTGCACTTGAAATTTTTCGGGTTTTGTGTTTTGGTTTTGGGTTCGGTTCCGCGGCCGTGTTTTGGGTTCGACCGCGTTTTGGCAAAACCTCACCGAATTTTTTTTGTCGGATTCGGGTGTGTTTTGGATTCGGGTGTTTTTTTCAAAAAACCCTAAAAAACAACTTAAATCATAGAATTTGGGGGTCATTTTGATCCCAAAGTATTATTAACCTCAAAAACCATAATTTCCACTCATTTTCAGTCTATTCTGAACACCTCACACCTCACAATATTATTTTTAGTCCTAAAATTTGCACCGAGGTCGCTGGATGACTAAGCTAAGCGACCCTAGTGGCCGACACAAACACCTGGCCCATCTAGGAGTGGCACTGCAGTGTCACGCAGGATGGCCCTTCCAAAAAACACTCCCCAAACAGCACATGACGCAAAGAAAAAAAGAGGCGCAATGAGGTAGCTGTGTGAGTAAGCTAAGCGACCCTAGTGGCCGACACAAACACCTGGCCCATCTAGGAGTGGCACTGCAGTGTCACGCAGGATGGCCCTTCCAAAAAACACTCCCCAAACAGCACATGACGCAAAGAAAAAAAGAGGCGCAATGAGGTAGCTGTGTGAGTAAGCTAAGCGACCCTAGTGGCCGACACAAACACCTGGCCCATCTAGGAGTGGCACTGCAGTGTCACGCAGGATGGCCCTTCCAAAAAACACTCCCCAAACAGCACATGACGCAAAGAAAAATGAAAGAAAAAAGAGGTGCAAGATGGAATTGTCCTTGGGCCCTCCCACCCACCCTTATGTTGTATAAACAGGACATGCACACTTTAACCAACCCATCATTTCAGTGACAGGGTCTGCCACACGACTGTGACTGAAATGACGGGTTGGTTTGGACCCCCACCGAAAAAGAAGCAATTAATCTCTCCTTGCACAAACTGGCTCTACAGAGGCAAGATGTCCACCTCATCATCATCCTCCGATATATCACCGTGTACATCCCGCTCCTCACAGATTATCAATTCGTCCCCACTGGAATCCACCATCTCAGCTCCCTGTGTACTTTGTGGAGGCAATTGCTGCTGGTCAATGTCTCCACGGAGGAATTGATTATAATTCATTTTAATGAACATCATCTTCTCCACATTTTCTGGAAGTAACCTCGTACGCCGATTGCTGACAAGGTGAGCGGCGGCACTAAACACTCTTTCGGAGTACACACTTGTGGGAGGGCAACTTAGGTAGAATAAAGCCAGTTTGTGCAAGGGCCTCCAAATTGCCTCTTTTTCCTGCCAGTATAAGTACGGACTGTCTGACGTGCCTACTTGGATGCGGTCACTCATATAATCCTCCACCATTCTTTCAATGGGGAGAGAATCATATGCAGTGCCAGTAGACGACATGGCCGTAATCGTTGGCAGGTCCTTCAGTCCGGACCAGATGTCAGCATCAGCAGTCGCTCCAGACTGCCCTACATCACCGCCAGCGGGTGGGCTCGGAATTCTGAGCCTTTTCCTCGCACCCCCAGTTGCGGGAGAATGTGAAGGAGGAGATGTTGACAGGTCGCGTTCCGCTTGACTTGACAATTTTCTCACCAGCAGGTCTTTGAACCCCAGCAGACTTGTGTCTGCCGGAAAGAGAGATCCAAGGTAGGTTTTAAATCTAGGATCGAGCACGGTGGCCAAAATGTAGTGCTCTGATTTCAACAGATTGACCACCCGTGAATCCTTGTTAAGCGAATTAAGGGCTCCATCCACAAGTCCCACATGCCTAGCGGAATCGCTCTGTGTTAGCTCCTCCTTCAATGTCTCCAGCTTCTTCTGCAAAAGCCTGATGAGGGGAATGACCTGACTCAGGCTGGCAGTGTCTGAACTGACTTCACGTGTGGCAAGTTCAAAGGGCAGCAGAACCTTGCACAACGTTGAAATCATTCTCCACTGCGCTTGAGACAGGTGCATTCCACCTCCTATATCGTGCTCAATTGTATAGGCTTGAATGGCCTTTTGCTGCTCCTCCAACCTCTGAAGCATATATAGGGTTGAATTCCACCTCGTTACCACTTCTTGCTTCAGATGATGGCAGGGCAGGTTCAGGCGTTTATGGTGTTGCTCCAGTCTTCTGTACGTGGTGCCTGTACGCCGAAAGTGTCCCGCAATTCTTCTGGCCACCGACAGCATCTCTTGCACGCCCCTCTCGTTTTTTAAATAATTCTGCACCACCAAATTCAAGGTATGTGCAAAACATGGGACGTGCTGGAATTTGCCCATATTTAATGCACACACAATATTGCTGGCATTGTCCGATGCCACAAATCCACAGGAGAGTCCAATTGGGGTAAGCCATTCCGCGATGATCTTCCTCAGTTGCCGTAAGAGGTTTTCAGCTGTGTGCGTATTCTGGAAACCGGTGATACAAAGCGTAGCCTGCCTAGGAAAGAGTTGGCGTTTGCGAGATGCTGCTACTGGTGCCGCCGCTGCTGTTCTTGCGGCGGGAGTCCATACATCTACCCAGTGGGCTGTCACAGTCATATAGTCCTGACCCTGCCCTGCTCCACTTGTCCACATGTCCGTGGTTAAGTGGACATTGGGTACAGCTGCATTTTTTAGGACACTGGTGACTCTTTTTCTGAGGTCTGTGTACATTTTCGGTATCGCCTGCCTAGAGAAATGGAACCTAGATGGTATTTGGTACCGGGGACACAGTACCTCCAACAAGTCTCTAGTTGGCTCTGCAGTAATGATGGATACCGGAACCACGTTTCTCACCACCCAGGATGCCAAGGCCTCAGTTATCCGCTTTGCAGCAGGATGACTGCTGTGATATTTCATCTTCCTCGCAAAGGACTGTTGGACAGTCAATTGCTTGGTGGAAGTAGTAAAAGTGGTCTTACGACTTCCCCTCTGGGATGACCATCGACTCCCAGCAGCAACAACAGCAGCGCCAGCAGCAGTAGGCGTTACACGCAAGGATGCATCGGAGGAATCCCAGGCAGGAGAGGACTCATCAGAATTGCCAGTGACATGGCCTGCAGGACTATTGGCATTCCTGGGGAAGGAGGAAATTGACACTGAGGGAGTTGGTGGGGTGGTTTGCGTGAGCTTGGTTACAAGAGGAAGGGATTTACTGGTCAGTGGACTGCTTCCGCTGTCGCCCAAAGTTTTTGAACTTTTCACTGACTTATTATGAATGCGCTGCAGGTGACGTATAAGGGAGGATGTTCCGAGGTGGTTAACGTCCTTACCCCTACTTATTACAGCTTGACAAAGGCAACACACGGCTTGACAAATGTTGTCCGCATTTCTGTTGAAATACTTCCACACCGAAGAGCTGATTTTTTTGGTATTTTCACCAGGCATGTCAATGGCCGTATATTCCTCCCACGGACAAAAGGTGTCTCCCCGGGTGCCTGACTTAAACAAACCACCTCACCATCAGAATCCTCCTTGTCAATTTCCTCCCCAGCGCCAGCAACACCCATATCCTCCTCATCCTGGTGTACTTCAACACTGACATCTTCAATCTGACTATCAGGAACTGGACTGCGGGTGCTCCTTCCAGCACTTGCAGGGGGCGTGCAAATGGTGGAAGGCGCATGCTCTTCACGTCCAGTGTTGGGAAGGTCAGGCATCGCAACCGACACAATTGGACTCTCCTTGTGGATTTGGGATTTCGAAGAACGCACAGTTCTTTGCTGTGCTTTTGCCAGCTTGAGTCTTTTCATTTTTCTAGCGAGAGGCTGAGTGCTTCCATCCTCATGTGAAGCTGAACCACTAGCCATGAACATAGGCCAGGGCCTCAGCCGTTCCTTGCCACTCCGTGTGGTAAATGGCATATTGGCAAGTTTACGCTTCTCCTCCGACAATTTTATTTTAGATTTTTGAGTCCTTTTTTTACTGATATTTGGTGTTTTGGATTTTACATGCTCTGTACTATGACATTGGGCATCGGCCCCGGCAGACGACGTTGATGGCATTTCATCGTCTCGGCCATGACTAGTGGCAGCAGCTTCAGCACGAGGTGGAAGTCGATCTTGATCTTTCCCTATTTTTGGAACCTCAACATTTTTGTTCTCCATATTTTAATAGGCACAACTAAAAGGCACCTCAGGTAAACAATGGAGATGGATGGATACTAGTATACTTATGGATGACGAGCGACTGCCGACACAGAGGTAGCTACAGCCGTGGACTACCGTACTGTGTCTGCTGCTAATATAGACTGGATGATAATGAGATAAAATTAAAATATATATATATATATCACACTAGTACTGCAGCCGGACAGGTATATATTATGTAATGATGGACCTGCTGGACACTGTCTGTCAGACTCAGCACTGCAGACTCCTAAAGTAAGCTACTAGTATCAAGAAGATAGAAAAAAAAAAAAACCACGGGTAGGTGGTATACAATTATGGATGGACGAGCGACTGCCGACACAGAGGTAGCTACAGCCGTGGACTACCGTACTGTGTCTGCTGCTAATATAGACTGGATGATAATGAGATAAAATTAAAATATATATATATATATCACACTAGTACTGCAGCCGGACAGGTATATATTATGTAATGACGGACCTGCTGGACACTGTCTGTCAGACTCAGCACTGCAGACTCCTAAAGTAAGCTACTAGTATCAAGAAGATAGAAAAGAAAAAAAAACCACGGGTAGGTGGTA
The DNA here is from genome assembly GCF_028390025.1 of Pseudophryne corroboree. Taxonomy (NCBI): domain Eukaryota; kingdom Metazoa; phylum Chordata; class Amphibia; order Anura; family Myobatrachidae; genus Pseudophryne; species Pseudophryne corroboree. Next base: position 502,597,976 of record NC_086446.1, on the reverse strand, counting down.
TACAATTATGGATGGACGAGCGACTGCCGACACAGAGGTAGCTACAGCCGTGGACTACCGTACTGTGTCTGCTGCTAATATAGACTGGATGATAATGAGATAAAATTAAAATATATATATATCACACTAGTACTGCAGCCGGACAGGTATATATTATGTAATGACGGACCTGCTGGACACTGTCTGCAGAATGAGTTTATAAAAACACCACACGACGAGTGTTTAACTTTTTCAGGCAGACAATCACAATATACTGGTGGTCAGCAGACAATCACAATACTGGTGGTCACTGGTCACTGGTCAGTCACACTGGCAGTGGCACTCTGGCAGCAAAAGTGTGCACTGTACTTAAAATATGTACTCCTGCTATAACTGCTCCCCAGTCGCCCCCACAATTAAGCTGTGTGAGCAGTGAGCACTCAGCACAGTCAGATAATGATATACAGTATTACATATGATGCAGCACACTGGGCTGAGCACAGATATGGTATGTGACTGTCACACTGTGTATCGTTTTTTTTCAGGCAGAGAACGGATTAATTAAACTGGTGGTCACTGGTCACACTATCAGCAGCAAGTAGTACTCCTCCTAATAATATGCTCCCCAAAATTAGTGTCTCTCTCTAGTACTCTAGTCTAAACGGAGAGGACGCCAGCCACGTCCTCTCCCTATCAATCTCAATGCACGTGTGAAAAAGGCGGCGACGCGCGGCTCCTTATATAGAATCCGAGTCTCGCGATAGAATCCGAGCCTCGCGAGAATCCGACAGCGGGATGATGACGTTCGGGCGCGCTCGGGTTAACCGAGCAAGGCGGGAAGATCCGAGTCGCTCGGCCCCGTGTAAAAAAACCTGAAGTTCGGGCGGGTTCGGATTCCGAGGAACCGAACCCGCTCATCACTAGTGTGAAACCCAGCCTTCTCTGTACAACTCCTAGCTGTGCTATCCACAAGTGAAGCCATGATGTGTGAATTTCCAGGGGAATCCGGAATACATACACAAGCTCCTATGCCAGCAACAATGGTTGTTACATAGAGCTTTGCTCATTAATTTAAGTTGGCTGTATGACAGGAGGTGTTAGGAGTTAAATGCCAGGTGGGAGTATGGAAACTCAGAGTAATATTTTAGGACTGATGTCACGTCATTTGGAATTGATGTTAAGGATGTGAGGTGGTGAGATGTTTAGTCCTGTGTCAGGCTCTGTGCCTTCAGGAAGTCATTAAAACGGAGACCGTGTCCCTTAATAAACAAGAGCTTAACATCAGAGCGATGGCACCACCTAGTGGACAATCTTCTCAACATACATTGCCCAGAACTACTATAGATAATACTAGAATAATTTTATAATTAGGTTTTGCTGAATAATAGTAGACCTTCGACTCGGTGCACTGTGGAATGAATGACACCTTACAGTGTAAATTCTGTGGACTCTAAAATAACATACTGTGTCTCATGTTACACATTGTGCCCATCTAGAAATTAGCTGAGACTCAGGGAATACAACCACAGGATGAAGCTACTACCATGGCCATTAGAGGGACAAAGTAAATGCAATTCCATCATATCGTATATCATTATGTATCACTTTATGGTACCATAGCCTTTCATAATATACTGTACAGTTATATTACCTGTACATATTTTTAATGCCCTGTGCTGTTAAACATTCAAGTTGTTATGGTCTGGTAGCAGATTTTTACTAGTTACACCATTGTTTTTACCTGCTCACCTACACACCTTGTAACCCTTTGTCTGTAATGTAAAGGTAAAAATGTACTCTATTTCCTGGGTGTAGAGGAGCAATGCCCCACTAAAGTACACAACCAGTGGCTGCTCACTAACCTTCTGGACTCAGAGCATGTCAAGTTATACAATTTGCATTTTGCAAATGAGTGGAAGGATCAGACCATGTGGCTGGTTTGATTGAAAATATTATTTATACAAACATGGAAACAGCTGTCCTGAAAGACAATTCCTCTATAACCCCTCTACCTATTCCTCCTTCAGCACCTATGCACCAGGGAAGTAAAACTGTGCAATCAGCTTCCACCCAACAACTTAGCATAGAGTCTATTCTAAACTCTGCAAAGCTGTTCCCCACTGTTCAACCACCCGAGCGCAAATAATCCTTGCAGTTCTCATAAAAAGGTCAGACAAAGGGAATAATGTAGGTACAGAAAATACACATCAATTTAGGTCCAGCTTTAATCAGACTCTTCAAACAGGATTTACAAATGTAACATCCCCTCATTCTGTATGGGCTTAAAAGTTCCAAAACACATAACATTGATTTCTGCAAATCAATCGACACACAGTAATTACAGAGAATTCAGTTCATTTTACCACAAACCATGAGATCACTTTGTTCCAAACATTCATTTCTGCAATAATCATGAATCATAACCATGTATTTGGACATTCCTTACAGTATGTTTTCCGTATGGACCATTTAAAGAACTTGTTGAATAAAAAACGAGGTGACATCACATACGATGCTGAGCTGTTGGTATATATAAGAGTAATGATTGAAGACACATAGCAAAGGTTGCCTTTTGATGTCAAGTTTGAAGTTATTCTCTTTACTCCCTAATGTCCACCTGACTTTTCATTCTAGGATGAGAAAACTTTCTACCAGTTTGTTTAAAATGTCCAGGCGCCTTTAAGTAAGTGTAAGAGAAAAGCAATGATAGTTAAATCTAAAGTCTGAGCTCCCATGGGCACTGCCAACAAAACCTGATCAGCAGACTCAAATTCCCCTATCTATTATATGATGCCAAACTAGTAGTGGTGCAGCCCACATGTCTGTACAGATCAGGCATACCCATGCATCTGCACTCAATTCATTCATCACTACAGGTCTACAGAATATTACATCACCTCTACAATTGTTATCCCAGAGGCTAGGATTTAGTAACAAGAGTTTGTTCTTCAACAGCTGTGCTTCTCGATGGAAGACAGAGCAGCCCAGGAAAGGTCATTCAATGTTGAGCTCTAAACCAGGTTTGGGGGAAGGCCACCATCTATCCCCATAATTCATGCTTTACAAGGATCGCAGAGAGCGAAATCTGAGACATGTTTTCTGCTTCCATATTTCCATAAGTCTCAACGGCTATGACTAAAAAAAACCAGGGTGAGCAGAAAACTGATTGGCAAATATGTGAGATGCTGTATAGATTATGATGTTTTATATCGTTCTACCATGTAAAGCAATCCTCCAATCTGCTTTATTTAGAACAAAATTATTTTCATAAATACTACAGTACAAACTGGCATGTTATTGCCCATAGCAACCAACTGTAGCACAGCAACCAGTACAGGCCCCATCTACACAGCAATGAGTACAAGTCCCATCTACAACTCCTACTACGTTCTTCAAGAATTCAAGGCTACTTGTTGCCCTCTGCAGGAAGCTGGAAAACTCACATTAGAAACTTGCCTGGATACTGATTTTTTTTTCCAAAGTGCTGCCTCTGAAGGATGTTCATAGCTGAAGTATATAAGAATTTACTTACCGATAATTCTATTTCTCGTAGTCCGTAGTGGATGCTGGGGACTCCGTAAGGACCATGGGGAATAGCGGCTCCGCAGGAGACTGGGCACAAAAGTAAAGCTTTAGAACTACCTGGTGTGCACTGGCTTCTCCCCCTATGACCCTCCTCCAAGCCTCAGTTAGGATACTGTGCCCGGACGAGCGTACACAATAAGGAAGGATTTTGAATCCCGGGTAAGACTCATACCAGCCACACCAATCACACCGTACAACTCGTGATCTAAACCCAGTTAACAGCATGATAACAGAGGAGCCTCTAGAAAAGATGGCTCACTACAGCAATAACCCGATTTTTTTTTTTTTTTTTTTGTAACAATAACTATGTACCAGTATTGCAGACAATCCGCACTTGGGATGGGTGCCCAGCATCCACTACGGACTACGAGAAATAGAATTATCGGTAAGTAAATTCTTATTTTCTCTAACGTCCTAAGTGGATGCTGGGGACTCCGTAAGGACCATGGGGATTATACCAAAGCTCCCAAACGGGCAGGAGAGTGCGGATGACTCTGCAGCACCAAATGAGAGAACTCCAGGTCCTCCTCAGCCAGGGTATCAATTTTGTAGAATTTTACAAACGTATTTGCTCCTGACCAAGTAGCTGCTCGGCAAAGTTGTAAAGCCGAGACCCCTCGGGCAGCCGCCCAAGATGAGCCCATCTTCCTTGTGGAGTGGGCATTTACAGATTTTGGCTGTGGCAGGCCTGCCACAGAATGTGCAAGCTGAATTGTACTACAAATCCAACGAGCAATAGTCTGCTTAGAAGCAGGAGCACCCAGCTTGTTGGGTGCATACAGGATAAACAGCGAGTCAGATTTTCTGACTCCAGCCGTCCTGGAAACATATATTTTCAGGGCCCTGATAACGTCTAGCAACTTGGAGTCCTCCAAGTCCCTAGTAGCCGCAGGCACCACCATAGGTTGGTTCAGGTGAAACGCTGAAACCACCTTAGGGAGAAACTGAGGACGAGTCCTCAATTCCGCCCTGTCCGAATGGAAAATCAGATAAGGGCTTTTACAGGATAAAGCCGCCAATTCTGACACGCGCCTGGCCCAGGCCAGGGCCAACAGCATGACCACTTTCCATGTGAGATATTTTAACTCCACAGATTTAAGTGGTTCAAACCAATGTGACTTTTGGAACCCAAAAACTACATTGAGATCTCAAGGTGCCACTGGAGGCACAAAAGGAGGCTGTATATGCAGTACCCCTTTTACAACGTCTGAACTTCAGGGACTGAAGCTAGTTCTTTTTGGAAGAAAATTGACAGGGCCGAAATTTGAACCTTAATGGACCCCAATTTCAGGCCCATAGACACTCCTGTTTGCAGGAAATGTAGGAATCGACCCAGTTGAATTTCCTCCGTCGGGCCTTACTGGCCTCGCACCACGCAACATATTTTCACCAAATGCGGTGATAATGTTTTGCGGTTACATCCTTCCTGGCTTTGATCAGGATAGGGATGACTTCATCCGGAATGCCTTTTTTCCTTCAGGATCCGGCGTTCAACCGCCATGCCGTCAAACGCAGCCGCGGTAAGTCTTGGAACAGACAGGGTCCTTGCTGGAGCAGGTCCCTTCTTAGAGGTAGAGGCCACGGATCCTCCGTGAGCATCTCTTGAAGTTCCGGTTACCAAGTCCTTCTTGGCCAATCCGGAGCCACGAATATAGTGCTTACTCCTCTCCATCTTATCAATCTCAGTACCTTGGGTATGAGAGGCAGATGAGGGAATACATACACTGACTGGTACACCCACGGTGTTACCAGAGCGTCTACAGCTATTGCCTGAGGGTCCCTTGACCTGGCGCAATACCTGTCGAGTTTTTCCCAACGGTTTATAATCATGTGGAAGACTTCTGGGTGAAGTCCCCACTCTCCCGGGTGGAGGTCGTGTCTGCTGAGGAAGTCTGCTTCCCAGTTGTCCACTCCCGGAATTGCTGACAGTGCTATCACATGATTTTCCGCCCAGCGAAGAATCCTTGCAGCTTCTGCCATTGCCCTCCTGCTTCTTGTGCCACCCTGTCTGTTTACGTGGGTGACTGCCGTGATGTTGTCCGACTGGATCAACACCGGCTGACTTTGAAGCAGAGGTCTTGCTAAGCTTAGAGCATTGTAAATGGCCCTTAGCTTCAGGATATTTATGTGAAGTGATGTCTCCAGGCTTGACCATAAGCCCTGGAAATTCCTTCCCTGTGTGACTGCTCCCCAGCCTCGCAGGCTGGCATCCGTGGTCACCAGGACCCAGTCCTGAATGCAGAATCTGCGGCCCTCTAGAAGATGAGCACTCTGCAACCAACACAGGAGGGACACCCTTGTTCTTGGTGACAGGGTTATCCGCTGATGCATCTGAAGATGCGACCCGGACCATTTGTCCAGCAGGTCCCACTGGAAAGTTCTTGCGTGGAATCTGCCGAATGGGATTGCTTCGTAGGAAGCCACCATTTTACCCAGAACCCTTGTGCATTGATGCACTGAGACTTGGCTCGGTTTTAGGAGGTTCCTGACTATCTCGGATAACTCCCTGGCTTTCTCCTCCGGGAGAAACACCTATTTCTGGACTGTGTCCAGGATCATCCCTAGGAACAGAAGACGAGTCGTCGGAACCAGCTGCGATTTTGGAATATTGAGAATCCAATCGTGCTGCCGCAACACTACCTGAGATAGTGCTACACCGACCTCCAGCTGTTCCCTGGATCTTACCCTTATCAGGGAATCGTCCAAGTAAGGGATAACTAAAATTCCCTTCCTTCGAAGGAATATCATCATTTCGGCCATTACCTTGGTAAAGACCCGGGGTGCCGTGGACCATCCATACGGCAGCGTCTGAACTGATAGTGACAGTTCTGTACCATAAACCTGAGGTAACCTTGGTGAAAAGGGTAAATTTGGACATGAAGGTAAGCATCCTCGATGTCCCGAGACATCATGTAGTCCCCTTCTTCCAGGTTCGCAATCACTGCTCTGAGTGACTCAATCTTGAATTTGAACCTCTGTATGTAAGTGTTCAAAGATTTTAGATTTAGAATCGGTCTCACCGAGCCGTCCGGCTTCGGTACCACAACAGTGTGGAATAATACCCCGTTCCCTGTTGCAGGAGGGGTACCTTGATTATCACCTGCTGGGAATACAGCTTGTGAATGGCTTCCAAAACTGTCTCCCTGTCAGAAGGAGACATCGGTAAAGCCGACTTTAGGAAACGGCGAGGGGGAGACGTCTCGAATTCCAATTTGTACCCCTGAGATATCACCTGAAGGATCCAGGGGTCTACTTGCGAGTGAGCCCACTGCGCGCTGAAATTCATTGAGACGGGCCCCCCACCGTGCCTGATTCTGCTTGTAAAGCCCCAGCGTCATACTGAGGGCTTGGCAGAGGCGGGAGAGGGTTTCTGTTCCTGGGAACTGGCTGATTTCTGCAGCCTTTTTCCTCTCCCTCTGTCACGGGGCAGAAATGAGGAACCTTTTGCCCGCTTGTCCACGAAAAGACTGCGCCTGATAATACGGCGTCTTCTCATGTTGCTTCCAAATGCCGTTTGAAATCCGCATCACCTGACCACTGTCGTGTCCATAACCCTCTACTGGTAGAAATGGACAACGCACTTAGACTTGATGCCAGTCTGCAAATATTCCGCTGTGCATCACGCATATATAGAAATGCATCTTTTAAATGCTCTATAGGCAAAAATATACTGTCCCTATCTAGGGTATCAATATTTTCAGTCAGGGAATCCGACCACGCCAACCCAGCACTGCACATCCAGGCTGAGGCGATTGCTGGTCGCAGTATAACACCAGTATGTGTGTAAATACATTTTAGGATACCCTCCTGCTTTCTATCAGCAGGATCCTTAAGGGCGGCCATCTCAGGAGAGGGTAGAGCCCTTACAAGCGTGTGAGCGCTTTATCCACCCTAGGGGGTGTTTCCCAACGCACCCTAACCTCTGGCGGGAAAGGATATAATGCCAATAACATTTTAGAAATTATCAGTTGTTATCGGGGGGAACCCACGCATCATCACACACCTCATTTAATTTCTCAGATTCAGGAAAACTACAGGTAGTTTTTCCTCACCGAACATAATACCCCTTTTTGGTGGTACTCGTATTATCAGAAATGTGTAAAACATTTTTCATTGCCTCCATCATGTAACGTGTGGCCCTACTGGAAGTCACATTTGTCTCTTCACCGTCGACACTGGAGTCAGTATCCGTGTCGGCGTCTATATCTGCCATCTGAGGTAACGGGCGCTTTAGAGCCCCTGACGGCCTATGAGACGTCTGGACAGGCACAAGCTGAGTAGCCGGCTGTCTCATGTCAACCACTGTCTTTTATACAGAGCTGACACTGTCACGTAATTCCTTCCAACAGTTCATCCACTCAGGTGTCGACCCCCTAGGGGGTGACATCACTATTACAGGCAATCTGCTCCGTCTCCACATCATTTTTCTCCTCATACATGTCGACACAAACGTACCGACATACAGCACACACACAGGGAATGCTCTGATAGAGGACAGGACCCCACTAGCCCTTTGGGGAGACAGAGGGAGAGTTTGCCAGCACTCACCAGAGCGCTATATATATACAGGGATAACCTTATATAAGTGTTTTTCCCCTTATAGCTGCTGTATCTTTAATACTGCGCGTAATTAGTGCCCCCCCTCTCTTTTTTAACCCTTTCTGTAGTGTAGTGACTGCAGGGGAGAGCCAGGGAGCTTCCCTCCAACGGAGCTGTGAGGGAAAATGGCGCCAGTGTGCGGAGGAGATAGGCTCCGCCCCCTTATCGGCGGCCTTATCTCCCGTTTTTCTATGTATTCTGGCAGGGGTTAAATGCATCCATATAGCCCAGGAGCTATATGTGATGCATTTTTTGCCATCCAAGGTGTTTTTATTGCGTCTCAGGGCGCCCCCCCCAGCGCCCTGCACCCTCAGTGACCGGAGTGTGAAGTGTGCTGAGAGCAATGGCGCACAGCTGCAGTGCTGTGCGCTACCTTGTTGAAGACAGGACGTCTTCTGCCGCCGATTTTCCGGACCTCTTCTGTCTTCTGGCTCTGTAAGGGGGCCGGCGGCGCGGCTCTGGGACCCATCCATGGCTGGGCCTGCGATCGTCCCTCTGGAGCTAATGTCCAGTAGCCTAAGAAGCCCAATCCACTCTGCACGCAGGTGAGTTCGCTTCTTCTCCCCTTAGTCCCTCGATGCAGTGAGCCTGTTGCCAGCAGGTCTCACTGAAAATAAAAAACCTAAAACTAAACTTTTCACTAAGCAGCTCAGGAGAGCCACCTAGTGTGCACCCTTCTCGTTCGGGCACAAAATCTTAACGGAGGCTTGGAGGAGGGTCATAGGGGGAGGAGCCAGTGCACACCAGGTAGTTCTAAAGCTTTACTTTTGTGCCCAGTCTCCTGCGGAGCCGCTATTCCCCATGGTCCTTACGGAGTCCCCAGCATCCACTTAGGACGTTAGAGAAATAGTATTATTTATTAATAGTTTATAAATCTCACACATGGCCTTATTTAGCTTGGCCCGCTAATGCGATGTGATTGCATTGAGCTGGTTTTAGCCACAGTGCGCAGGTCCCGATCTGCGAGTGCACGGGGCAGCCAATGTGATCGCATTGCCTGATTGACAAGCACCTCTGCCTGTGCTCGCATAAATGTGTTGCGATCGCATTGGCTGCCCAGCGCATGCACAGATCCGCCTTGCGCATGCACACTGCAGCTAAAACCGACCCAATGCGATTGCATCGCATTAGCAGGCCAAGCTTAATAAGTCACTGTGTATGCGGGGGGCGGTGTTGGGCTGACGTGGCATCAGAAATGGGGGCAGGTTCAGGGCGGCCGCGTGACGACACACTGCCAGGCTGCAGACGCAGGAGAGCTTCAATTATTTAGCAATGCGTTTGCAATTGTATTACGATCGCATCGCTGGCCACCATTAGCTTGCTGGGCAGCCTTGCCCTGTGCTAGGTGGCCTCCTACATGTAATCGCAATCAGTTGCAGTTTTGCTAAAATCACTAAACTGCAACTGAAGCTGGATAAGGTCCACAGCCTGTAGTGCTTTACAGATAATATTTGCCCATTCACCTCAGTTCTTTCCCCAGTGGAGTTTACAATCTGTGTCTATACCTACCACATGTACACACGCATACTGTACATGTTAGAATCAAATTTACCTTCCAGTATGTTTTTGGATTGTTGGAGGTATCCCTACAAACATTGGAAGAACATACAAACTCCACAAAGTTAGGGCCTCAGTGGAAATCAAACCAAAACCCGCAGTAATGATAGTTACTACAACTACTGTGCTGCCCATAGAGTCCCACTGCCGCCTGTTCCACCTCCATCATAAAAGTTAAATAAAGCTCAGACGATCACTCAAATCTACTTACTTTTTCAAATCATTGAGAAAGGACATTTGCATTCACATTAATACTGTAGATATCAAAATTTGTGTACTGAGTTAAATAATAATAATAATAAAAACAATATACTGTACTTGAAAAACTGTTCCCCATCCTCTATCAATCCATTACAGAGATTTCCATATTAGGGGGAAGGTGCTTCTCTATCTAATCAATCAGTGACTGACAGAGAGACTTGTTATGCTGAAACGCACAGTGTGGATTAGTATCACATATAGACAGGGTCACAGTTTTTTGACATGTATAAGAGTAGGTTACTGTGCTAAAGAGAAGACCTATCTGGGAAGGAGTGGGAAAAAAATACTTTACATTAGTGGCATCACTGGTACTGCGGACCCTACGGTATACTCACCATTCATCCCTGAGCAGAGGATCCCAAATCTGTATGACCCCTGGCAATCAACAGTAGCCTGGCAACTTTGCCACTAATGAAAAAACAAACATAGACAGTTAAGGTAGGATTGCTTTTTCCTTATATAGACAGGAAAAAAGGGGATGCGCTAAGGGTAACAGTGATCTAACTTCAGATAATGATCATCACAGGCACAAGGCCTCAGTCACCTATTTGTGCTTTTGCACTGAGGTGTAGCATGGGTGTGTAAGGATCGCCAAACCGGTGTAGGGGAAGCAGGGCCGGCTACAGGCACGTTCCCTAGGAGCAGCCGTGCTGGGTGCTGACTCCTAAGGGCGACCGATAGCGGGCCGCAATTTTAAACCAGCCGCCGGTCCGTCAGCCAATCACAGCTTCTGCTGGACCGCGAGCTTTGACTGGCTGACGGACCGGCGGCTTCAGGCAGAGGGCTGCTGGAGATGCCGGATTGAGGGGCAGGAGAGGCGCATGCTGCGCTCTCCACCCCAGACCCTCGCACAGAGAATGGCGGCGGAGTCAGCGGAGAGGTCGGCGGCAGTGAGCAGCACTACAGGGGGTATGTGTATCTGGCACTGTGGGGGGCACGTGTTTCTGGCACTGTGGGGGGCACGTGTATCTGACACTGTGGTGGGCACGTGTATCTGACACTGTGGTGGGCACGTGTATCTGGCACTGTCGTTGCATATTATGTGTATCTGGTACTGTGTGTAAAGATCACCAAACCGGTGTAGGGGAAGCATGGGTGCTGGCTCCAAGCACATTCCTTAGAAGCGGCCATGCTAAGCACCGACTCCTAAGGGCGGCCGGTAGCCGGCTGCAATTTTAAATCAGCCACGGATACGTCAGCTAATCAGAGCTCGCGGACTGGCAGCGGCAGCTTCTGTGAGGGCATATTATGTGTATCTGACACTGTGGGGGCATATTATGTGTATCTGACACTGAGGGCATATTATGTGTATCTGACACTGTGGGCACACATGTGTATCTGACACTGTGGGGGCATATTATGTGTATCTGACACTGTGGGGGCATATTATGTATATCTGACATTGTGGGGGCATATTATGTGCATCAGGCAATGTGGAAGCATATTATGTGTATCTGACACTGTAGGGGCATATTATGTGTATCTGGCACTGTGAGGACACGTGTATCTGACACTGTGGGGACACATGTGTATCTGACACTGTGGGGACACATGTGTATCTGACACTGTGGGGACACGTGTATCTGACACTGTGGGGACACATGTGTATCTGACACTGTGGGGACACGTGTGTATCTGGCACTGTGGTTGCATATTATGTGTATCTGACACTGTGGGGGCATATTATGTGTATCTGGCACTGTGGGGACACATGTGTATCTGACACTGTACAGATACGTGTGTATCTGACACTGTGGGGGCATATTATGTGTATCTGGCACTGTGGGGACACATGTTTCTGACTCTGTGGGGACACGTGTATCTGACACTGTGGGAACACGTGTGTATCTGACACTGTGGGGGCATATTATGTGTATCTGACACTGTGGGGACATATGTGTATCTGACACTGTGGGGGGCATATTATGTGTATCTGACACTGTGGGGGCATATTATGTGTATCTGACACTGTGAGGGCATATTATGTGTATCTGACACTGTGAGGGCATATTATGTGTATCTGACACTGTGAGGGCATATTATGTGTATCTGACACTGTGAGGGCATATTATGTGTATCTGACACTGTGGGGGCATATTATGTGTATCTGGCACTGTGGTTGCATATTATGTGTATCTGACACACTGAGTACATATTATGTCTATCTGGAACTGTGGGGACATGTGTATCTAACACTGTGGGGGCATATTATGTTTATCTGACACTGTGGGACAAATTATGTGTATCAGGCACTGTGGGGGCATATTATATGTATCTGACACTGTTGGGCATATTATGTGTATCTGACACTGTGGGGGCATATTATGTGTATCTGACACTGTGGGGACATATGTGTATCTGACACTGTGGGGGGCATATTATGTGTATCTGACACTGTGGGGGCATATTATGTGTATCTGACACTGTGAGGGCATATTATGTGTATCTGACACTGTGAGGGCATATTATGTGTATCTGACACTGTGAGGGCATATTATGTGTATCTGACACTGTGAGGGCATATTATGTGTATCTGACACTGTGGGGGCATATTATGTGTATCTGGCACTGTGGTTGCATATTATGTGTATCTGACACACTGAGTACATATTATGTCTATCTGGAACTGTGGGGACATGTGTATCTAACACTGTGGGGGCATATTATGTTTATCTGACACTGTGGGACAAATTATGTGTATCAGGCACTGTGGGGGCATATTATATGTATCTGACACTGTTGGGCATATTATGTGTATCTGACACTGTGGAGGCATATTATGTGTATCTGACACTGTGGGGGAATATTAAGTGTATCTGACACTGTGGGGCATATTATGTATATCTGACATTGTGGGGGCATATTATGTGCATCGGGCAATGTGGAAGCATATTATGTGTATCTGACACTGTGGGGGCATATTATGTGTATCTGGCACTGTGGGGACACGTGTATCTGACACTGTGGGGACACGTGTGTATCTGACACTGTGGGGACACGTGTGTATCTGACACTGTGGGGACACGTGTGTATCTGACACTGTGGGGACACGTGTGTATCTGACACTGTGGGGACACGTGTGTATCTGACACTGTGGGGGCATATTATGTGTATCTGGCACTGTGGGGACACGTGTATCTGACACTGTTGGGGCACGTGTGTATCTGACACTGTGGGGACACATGTGTATCTGACACTGTGGGGACACGTGTGTATCTGACACTGTGGGGACACGTGTGTATCTGACACTGTATAATCTGACACTGTGGGGGGCATATTATGTGTATCTGACACTGTGGAGGCATATTATGTGTATCTGACACTGTGGGGGCATATTATGTGTATCTAACACGGTGGGGGCATATTATATATATCTGACACTGTGGGGGCATATTATGTATATCTGACATTGTGGGGGCATATTATATGCATCAGGCAATGTGGGAGCATATTATGTGTATCTGACACTGTGGGGGCATATTATGTGTATCTGACACTGTGGGGGCATATTATGTGTATCTGACACTGTGGGGCATATTATGTGTATCTGACACTGTGGGGGCATATTATGTGTTTCTGGCAATGTGAGGGCATATTATGTCTATTTGGCACTGTGGGGGAATATTATGTGTATCTGGCACTGTGGGGACATATTATGTGTATCTGGCACTGTGGGGACATATTATGTGTATCTGGCACTGTGGGGGCATATAATGTGTATCTGGCACTGTGGGGGCATATAATGTGTATCTGGCACTGCACTACTGGGCGCATGTGTGTATCTGGCATTGCTAGGGACATAGCATGTGTATCTGGGACTGCTGGGGGCATATAATGTGTATCTGGCACTACTGGGGGCGTATGTGTATCTGGCACTGCACTACTGGTAGTTATGTGTATCTGACACTATATTGGAGACATTATGTGTGAGGAACACTACTGTGGGCGTTATGTGTAAGGTTGCTAATTATGTGTGTAGAGGGGGTGTGAAAATATATTTATTTACAGTTTGATAATATAAAGTTGCGAGGCCACACCCACATTTTCAGGAGGCGCCCGGGGGGGTATTTCAAACTTTTCTCAATTCGGGCGCTAGTAGACCTGGAGCCGGCCCTGAGGGGAGCGAGAAAAAAAATACAAACAGAGAGGACAGTTACTTTCCCAACTCTTGTCACTTTGCCCATCTCTTGCAGCACCTGTAAAAAAACACAAGGTGACCTCTCTACGCTAACTAAATAGTTACCTATCACTCTGTAACACAAATGAACTTCTAACTAGCACTCTAAAAGCAACACATAAAAGAATGGCAACACTACAATAACTTCAAAACAGCTTCTAACTAAATCAATTCCCTTACACAACACTTATTGGGCGGGATGCATAAAGCATCATATGGCATCCTGCCACTCACCAGATGCATGACGGTGTTTATTAATGCTGTATACGTGAAGAAAATTACAAAGGGCTGCTCTTGCGGTAAGAGCTGTCCTTTGCAATGTTAGGACTTCAGGGTTTAGGATTCGGAATTCTAGTTGCACACGCGTTGAATGAGGTACGCACCATGGGGGTTGCTGGGAGGGATCCAACTGGATCCTTCTCAGAGGGGCAATGCTATAGAAGCCCATTGTTCATTTGTTTGATTTCTCGCTAACCCTGTGGTCATAAACCATTATTCTTAAAATTATCAGGAAAACTCGGGACCACTCTGATATATGCAGTTGACTTCTTAGAGATTTGCCTTAAAGATTTTTACATGCACACCTATAATTTATAATAATAATAATTTTATTTATATAGCGCTCTTTTTCCAATATTTAGGTAATCTTTCTATACCTAAAGATACCTCTCCTTTGCTCTATTTTGCATTTTCATGGGAGTTTACACCCAAGCTCTCTCATCTGTTGTCCGCTATACGGGTATTTACACACTCATATATGACAACTGACAGCAGAAGTAACGGTGTCCTAGCCCAGCAACATCTCATTTTTCTTTTTTATCCATACAGCTTTCCACCTCTTGTATACTCTCTCATCCATGGTGCCAGTTACCAATCTTTGCAATGCGTCAGTCACAGAGATTCTGTGCATATTCAACTTGGAAAGCAGAGGTACACAAATCCTAGCTCTATGGCTCAGTTATTAATAACCACACTCTCTCATCAGGGTGGTACACACGGAGAGATCTGTGCTTAAATTCTAAGCAATCTGACTATATTGCTTAGAAATGAAGCACACATCTCTCCGTGTGTATGCCCCATAGCGATAGCGATGCGCGGCCCCGCACGTCGCTATCGCCGGTACTAGATTGTGAAGTGAGCCTTCCCCCAGCCCCCCCCCCCCACCCTCGCTCAGCACACATTGCGCTGTGTGCTGAGCGGGGGGAGAGATGTGTGCTGAGTGGTCTGTGCTAGACACATGCTCTTGCAGGCCACATCTACAATTCTATAAACGACTGAATGCGGCCCGTCGCTGCTTCGATCGGGCAGCATTCGTTCTGCATATATGCAGCAGCTATTATATGGGAAACAGGGAAATGTCAACAAGGGGAGCTTTTAACTTCTGTCCGCATACTGTCGGATTCAAGGTAGGGGGTGCACCAATACACCCGCCATTTTCTTGCATTTTTTTATTATTAAAATTGCTGCACTGGTGGGAAAGCTGTTTCAGCTGCTGCTACTGACAGCAGCCAGTTACATAGCAGCTGCTGCAGCAGGAGGCTGAGGAGCTCCGCATCCTTGAACTCTGTGAGTCTGCTCTGCAAGCTTCCTGGCTGCTCTTTCTCAGCGCGGCGCGTGTAGTGGAGACACTGTGGACATATCAGCAGAGCAACAGCCCCTCTATCTGTTGAGGCCGGACAATGGCGCTACAAAACATGTCGAGGTGACTGAGCGTAGGCAGAGGCGGAAGGCTAGCTGTTCTGCTAGGAGGCATGCCCTGTGTCCGGGTGTAGTACGGCTGCCCGGCGGTCAGGAGACCGCCGGTCAGCTTACCGACGCCGGGATACCGGCGGGGAGGGGCGAGTGCAGCAAGCCCCTTGCGGGCTCGCTGCGCTCGCCACGCTGCGGGCTCGGTGGCGACCTGCGGTTGCCACGGTTCTATTCCCACTCTATGGGTGTCGTGGACACCCACGAGTGGAAATTGTCCCTGTTGGTCGGCATGCCGACCATCGGGATAGTGAGCCGTCGGGATGGTGGAGGAGGTCATGTGACTGTCGGTCAGCTGACCGCCTGTCACATGAATACCATCCCTGTGGGATGTAGTACGGCTGACCGGCGGTCAGGAGACCGCCGGTCAGCTTACCGACGTTGGGATCCCGGCAGCATACCGACGCCGGGATCCCGGCGGGGAGGGGCGAGTGCGTTGTCCGGCTTCTATTTCTCTCTTCCTTGGTTGAGGCCCATGTGTGAGGGTGATAGCACTGTGTGGCGTGGTATGCACACAGTAACTTTATCCTGCCCTGTGCAAGGTATGCAGAGACCTCCCCAATCAGTGTGTGACATGTGTGTACCCCCATAATCATAGGTACCACCAGTAATAATGTGTGTGCGCTCCTCATTGCCACCATTGCTGTAGCCATAGCCATAGTGCCCTCTAAGTGCTGGGTCTGGGAGGTTGGGGGGTACTGGGTATGATGCTACTACACACTGTCTCTATGCCCAGCTAAAACTTTCCAGCAGCAGCTCTTGTGTTACTCTTAATCCCCCTCAGACGGAAGTCCTCAGGGTTGAGTTTAAATTCAAGTGGGCTAATGGACCATGGCCAAATCTAACCCTAACCCTTCCACCGGTGCGTAACCTTAACCTCCCCTCCTTCAGCCTAACTCTGACTGCCCCCCTGGGTGTCTACCCCTAATCTTCCCTCCTGCAGCCTTACCCTAACCTTCCCAACAGCAGATTAAGCCTAACCTCACCTCCCGCAGTCTAACCCTAATCATCCCCTGGGTTCCTAATCCTAACCTTCCCTTCCACAGCATTACCCTAACCACCCCCTCTCCCAGTGCCTAACCTTAAACTCCTTGCCCCTGCAGCGTAACCCTATCCTCTCCTCCAGCAGATGACGCTTAACCTCAGCTCACATAGCCTAACCTTAATCATCCCCTTGGGTGCGTAATCCTAACCTCCCCTTCCGCAGCCGAACCCTAACCATCATTGCATATAAGACTTTTTATTCTTGAAGCCCACGCAAATCTTATGGGCCCTACACATTGGCCGATCTGCCGCCGAGCTGCCCGACGGTGGATACGGCCGACGGGGGACCCGGCGGCGGAGGGGCAGTGACGGGGGGAGTGAAGTTTCTTCACTCCCCCCGTCACCCGGCTGCATTGAAGTGCAGGCAAATATGGACGAGATCGTCCATATTCGCCTGCATGTACAGCCGACGGGGGACCAGCGATGAACGAGCGCAGGGCCGCGCATCATTCATCGCTGGAGCCTCCACACTCAAAGATATGAACGGTATCTTGTTCATTTATGAACGAGATCGTTCAAATCTTTGACTGATGTCGGCCAGTGTGTAGGGCCTATTAGACCTTGATTATTTGGCCCGGTTGGGATTTTGAATTTGACATGCCTGCCCTAGACCAATAACATGTAGTATATCGCCACCTAAGGTATCCCTAGAGGTGTTCACATTGGGGGTCATTCCGAGTTGATCGCATGTAGCAACTTTTTGCTGCACGTGCGATCAACTAGATGCCGCTTATGGGGGAGTGCTTTTTTGCATTGCAAGGCTGCGAACGCTTGTGCAGCCCTGCTATGCAAAAAAAGTTTTGTGTAGAAGTAGACCAGGGTAAGAGTTACTTACCCTGTGCGATCGATCCAGCGATGCAGGTCCCGGAATTGACGGGAGACATCCGCCCTCCAAACGCCTGGACACGCCTGCGTTCGCCACACCACTCCCAGAAAATGGTCAGCTGACGCCCTGGCACGCCTTCCTCCTGTCAATCTTCTTGCGGTTGCCGCTGTGACCGCTTTCTTCATTCGCAGCATCGCTGCCCAGTGACAGCTGTCACCAGGCAACGACGAGCCTGCGCAATGCAGCCGCCACATATGCGCATTTCCGACCCGATCGATGGCTGCGAAGAAGTGCAGCGTGTGATTGGGTTGGAATGACCCCCATTGACACATGTAACCTTTTACTGAGTGATTGTATCCTTGTTTATCTTTAGTGTGTAACCAAATTCTCTTAATATATTAATTAAAAGTTACATTTTAGCAATATTTCTATATTTATTTTCATTTTCATGTAAAAATATGCCCCAACAAAGATTCTTTCTTTCTCTTTTTTGTTCTATTTATCGATGAGCCAAAAAATGTAAGTACAGGTTGTTTAAACTGGAAGCTGGTCCAGCCAAAAGTTCTTTCTATCTTTCACTTGCAAATGGTGGGTGAGGTAAGTGCTTGTTGTGATGCGTTTCTCTGCCCAAGAATGGCAGCTTTATCAAAGGTGGTTTAGCATTTGTCCCAGTGGACCTTTTATACCTTTATCAATATGGCAGCTCAATAGCACCTGTCTGCATTTATTCAACCAATTATCTTTTATATAAGTAAAAACAAACATTTTATAATATGGAGGCAGACCCATTTGTTTATATCATTTTTTTTAAATCAAATCTATACATTATACATAGAGTAAAAGTAACATATTCCTGGCTTCTGATCACGTGATGTAAACAGACACCACATGATCGGCTATCAGTCCATTGCACAGCTTGTATCATATACTCTGTCTAATGTGACAGAGCATTTGATAACATACAGTGGCTGATTGGTGACATGTTTAATACCATGTGGTCTATTCATGAAGCAGAGAAAAGCCCCATTCTGCGGTAAACAGCACTTTTCTCTGCTTCCCGCAATTCACAGAACAGGTTACCATGGAGAAGGTTATTAATTCTCTTGCAGTAGCCCTGCTCTGTGCTCGATTCGTAGTACCATACATTTGTATGGTAACTTCAATTCATGTAGCAGCGGAAAGCACCGCTTCTCTATGTCATGCAGATTCGACATCTGAGGATGGTGTAGTCTGCGCCACAGTGGCAAAAAAGGCACGGAAGTTTTAACTCACCTCTGCGCCTGTCAATCTCTGCTCCGCACATTTCCCCCAGATTGCTCTGCTGCCGGAACCTTAGACATCGGCGCGTGCACAGAAGATGGAAGAGGCTCAGGCCCCGGAATCAAAGCGTGCATGCATGGAGGAAACTTCACTAAACAAGCCTCGATAACAGCAGTGAAGGAGGCATCTTGAGAGGACGAGTTACTACATCACTTCAGGAACCTAGCAAAGGTTATTGAATTGCAGTAAATATATGCAAAAAACACGAGAATGCAATGTTTGGTGGTAAGTCAAACCAAAACATCTTCTTTTTATATGAATAGACCCCCATGTGACGGGATGCATTAAAAATGCCGGAGTTCAGGAGACCGACGCCGGAATTCCGATATCTAACATTTTACCGGCGGTCAGAATCCCTACCTCAAACCCCCCCAACCCCCACCCCCCGTAATTCCCACATGGATGGTGGGTTCGCGCCAACAAACAAGTGGGAATAGAACCTTCGGGCCTAAGCGTGGAGAGTGCTGCTAGTCCGTGAGGGGACCCGCTGCAGGTATACCGGCAGGCAGGATGGCGCAGTTTGTATACTGACAGTCGGCATCCTGTCTGCCGATATCTCATACCGCATCCCCATTTGACTGCACTAATCCCATTTGTATATACTAGTCAATTGTTATATTGGTTGCTTGGACACTAGTCTGTCCACGTGATATAGATTACATTGTCTGGACCTAACACACACTATATAGAAATAGTATGACTTCAAAGCCGCTCCTTCGACCACATGACCTTCGACCACATGACCCTCGTTATGTGGGTTGGATTCTCACAGCATCCTAATAGCCAATGAATGACAATCTCATATATCCAGGGCACATACTAACCCCTAAATTATCTATTTGACATCAACTTGTATAGTCATGTAGATAGGAGACTCCAGAAAGTATAAATATCACGAGAAGATCGAATGCACATAGATTGGATCAGGCGTGAGAGGGATGACAAATATGCAATGGATGACAAATATGCAATACAGTGCATAGAGGAAAAAGCGCAAAGGTATTATCAATGCAAACGGTAGGTATATACAGTATATGCATACATGTGTACATATTAATAGACACCCACATATTTATGCGCACAGAGGGCGATCCAGTAATAAATAAAAGACAAATTCAGCAAAGGGGGCTGGGTATTCAATAGGGGTAGGATAAGCAAGGGAGCTATAACTCTGGTTAACGTGCATAGCTGGAATCAAATCACCATATTCAGTTTATTTTAAACATCCAAAACACTTCTTGTTTGCACATATTCTTAAAATGATCACCTCCCCTATTTCTTGTAGGGATAAATTCTACACCACCTATCTTAATACATTTAGGATCTCCATTATGACAATCCTGAAAGTGTTTGGATAAGCTACTGTATGTGTTTGTACTTTGTTAACGCTGTTTCTACGGTGCTCTAGAAAACCAATCCTAAGCATTCTGGTCGTTCGTTCAAAATATATATCAAACTAGCTGAATTCGCGTGCTTCGCTATGGAATGTCAAGTATTTCCGTGCGTATAACTTTAATTTTGAATGACTTCCTGGTAAACTAATTAGACTTACAAAGGACATGCTCTGCCAGCTGCTTCCAATCTTTGTCAGGCCGCACCACCGGGTGGGCTTTCCGCGGATTGATGCTATCAAAAGGCTGGCGCTGAGGAGAATAATCCGCCTCCTTCTCTGCCCCGTCCCACCTCTGATGCTGCTCTGCTCAGTGCTGTAAATGCTGGGTCGATAGGCCAAGCTGCACCTACTGTATGTTAAATATGTAAGGTTTTCAGGGTTCCGGTATGAATGGTCGACCATGTTATGGTCGACAGTCATTAGGTCGACCACTATTGGTCGACATTGACATGGTCGACATGGTCGACACATGAAAATGGTTGACACATTAAAGGTCTACACATGAAAAGGTCGACATGAGTTTTTTAACTTTTTTTGGTGTCGTTTTTTGCGTAAAGTGACTGGGAACCCCAATTAGTGCACCGCTTCGCTCGCCATGCTTCGGGCATGGTGCCTTCGCTTGGCACAGATTACCGTTCCAATCGTAGTCCACGTGGATCGTAAAGTATGGAAAAGTTCCCCAAAAGAAAAAAAAGTTAAAAAACTCATGTCGACCTTTTCATGTATCGACCTTTCATGTGTCGACCATTTTCATGTGTCGACCATGTCAATGTCGACCAATAGTGGTCAACCTAATGACTGTCGACCATAACATGGTCGACCATGTGAACGGATACCGGTTTTCAGGGCCCCAGGTCTCCTTGCTTAGCTTCTCACTCTCCTTATGGCTCCTCCTTTGAGGTAAAAAGGTAAAACTTTTTGCACAACACTTTAGGTCACTGGGAGAGCTGTTGGTACCCTTTACACAGCAGATAAGCAGTTGCTAACTATCAAGCTTTCTTTTAATGCATTTATGAGTCATAATATCTGTCTCCTTTCCTCCTATTGCTCTCTGAGAGGTTCGGCAATAATTAGTTCAAGTGACAGCTTAACCTCTGATGATTGAGACACTATCCTCTCCCGGCTGGAAATAGATTGAAGAGAAAAAAAATTATTTTATATATATATATATATATATATATATATATATATAAAATAAGAATTTACTTACCGATAATTCTATTTCTCGTAGTCCGTAGTGGATGCTGGGACTCCGTAAGGACCATGGGGAACAGCGGCTCCGCAGGAGACAGGGCACAAAAGTAAAGCTTTAGGATCAGGTGGTGTGCACTGGCTCCTCCCCCTATGACCCTCCTCCAAGCCTCAGTTAGGATACTGTGCCCGGACGAGCGTACATAATAAGGAAGGATTTTGAATCCTGGGTAAGACTCATACCAGCCACACCAATCACACCATACAACTTGTGATCTGAACCCAGTTAACAGTATGATAAAACGTAGGAGCCTCTGAAAGATGGCTCACAACAATAAACAACCCGATGTTATTGTAACAATAACTGTATACAAGTATTGCAGACAATCCGCACTTGGGATGGGTGCCCAGCATCCACTACGGACTACGAGAAATAGAATTATCGGTAAGTAAATTCTTATTTTCTCTGACGTCCTAAGTGGATGCTGGGACTCCGTAAGGACCATGGGGATTATACCAAAGCTCCCAAACGGGCGGGAGAGTGCGGATGACTCTGCAGCACCGAATGAGAGAACTCCAGGTCCTCCTCAGCCAGGGTATCAAATTTGTAGAATTTAGCAAACGTGTTTGCCCCTGACCAAGTAGCTGCTCGGCAAAGTTGTAAAGCCGAGACCCCTCGGGCAGCCGCCCAAGATGAGCCCACTTTCCTTGTGGAATGGGCTTTAACAGATTTTGGCTGTGGCAGGCCTGCCACAGAGTGTGCAAGCTGAATTGTACTACAAATCCAACGAGCAATCGTCTGCTTAGAAGCAGGAGCACCCAGCTTGTTGGGTGCATACAGGATGAACAGCGAGTCAGATTTTCTGACTCCAGCCGTCCTGGAAACATATATTTTCCGGCCTTGACAATGTCTAGCAACTTGGAGTCCTCCAAGTCCCTAGTAGCCGCAGGCACCACAATAGGTTGGTTCAGGTGGACGCTGAAACCACCTTAGGGAGAAACTGAGGACGAGTCCTCAATTCCGTCCTGTCCGAATGGAAAATCAGATAAGGGCTTTTACAGGATAAAGCCGCCAATTCTGACACGAGCCTGGCCCAGGCCAGAGCCAACAGCATGACCACTTTTCCATGTGAGATATTTTAACTCCATAGATTTAAGTGGGTCAAACCAATGTGACTTTTGGGACCCAAAAACTACATTGAGATCCCAAGGTGCCACTGAAGGCACCAAAGGAGACTGTATATGCAGTACCCCTTTTACAAACGTCTGAACTTCAGGGACTGAAGCTAGTTCTTTTTGGAAGAAAATTGACAGAGCCGAAATTTGAACCTTAATGGACCCCAATTTCAGGCCCATAGACACTCCTAAATACAACAACAATAAGGCTGCGCTTAGAGAGATGAATTGTCTAATAATAAAATGAATTTATTAAATATAAAATATAAAATATGTCTTTTGGACAGTAAAATTGAGAATACACTGTAAAAATAGCCTCTAATCTCCTGTTATACAACATACATGCTTGTTCCCAATGTTCCTTAGGACCTTTTAATTTTAGAACCAATTTAATCCTGGGGCTATAGCATAGTCCCTGGGCTGGAATAATCAGAGTCCCAACGCTGGAGGATTAGCAGTTCCAATGGTATGGCATAAATCAAATGGAAAGTCCTCACCAGTGGTGCGTTTGGTTTGCAGAAATCCAGTCCTTAATTGTGGATTTGGTTCAAGACGAGCTGGTTTTTGGGGTCCAAGGTGGTTCAAGCTTGTGGTGATGTATGGTGATAAGGTGACAAGGAGGCTCACACCTGACGCGTTTCACAGCTCCTGCTGTTTTCTCAAAGGTGACTTAGGTTCACAACTATCAGTGTATTTATACCCTAGTTAATTACCTCATACAAAACATGTGTGTAGACAATTCATCTCTTTCTGTGTGCACAAAACATAAACAATGAACTCTTATACTTAATCTAATCAGACTCAGAGGCATACTTGAATAAACTTTAATCTTATTTAATTAGGATTCCACTTAGAAATATTAATATAAGCGGGCTGCGGGTGTTGAGACGCACGCTAGCCCGCTTACTTCCGGCTTTTGAACCGCAATAGTTACTATAGTAACGAAACCTGCTTCTTCGCTCCAATCATGGCGCATCGGTGTGGTCACATGACCGGTCGTGAATAGCGTATGTTTGAGCCGCATATTGGCTACTACACTTCCGGTCTATGGACCGCATCGTTTCTATGGGGATAAGGTGTGTTACTACCTCCCCTTTCATGGCTGTTTTGCGGTCACGTGATCAGCTCTCCGTGCTTCATGATTATAGCTTGCTACAATGTTTTTATTACTGATGGGAAAAAAAACTAACATTCTTAGTGACTTCATGAAATACTTCTTAACTTTTATACACTGAAATAGATACTTTATACACATTTCTATTGGTTTTCAAATTGCGGACTCTTGTTATCCGTTTAAAAGTTAAGAAGACCGGAAGTGTAGGAGCCAATATGCGGCTCAAACATACGCTATTCACGACCGGTCATGTGACCACACCGATGCGCCATGATTGGAGCGAAGAAGCAGGTTTCGTTACTATAGTAACTATTGCGGTTCAAAAGTAAGCGGGCTAGCGTGCGTCTCAACACCCGCAGCCCGCTTATATTAATATTTCTAAGTGGAATCCTAATTAAATAAGATTAAAGTTTATTCAAGTATGCCTCTGAGTCTGATTAGATTAAGTATAAGAGTTCATTGTTTATGTTTTGTGCACACAGAAAGAGATGAATTGTCTACACACATGTTTTGTATGAGGTAATTAACTAGGGTATAAATACACTGATAGTTGTGAACCTAAGTCACCTTTGAGAAAACAGCAGGAGCTGTGAAATGCGTCAGGTGTGAGCCTCCTTGTCACCTTATCACCATACATCACCACAAGCTTGAACCACCTTGGACCCCAAAAACCAGCTCGTCTTGAACCAAATCCACAATTAAGGACTGGATTTCTGCAAACCAAACGCACCACTGGTGAGGACTTTCCATTTGATTTATGCCATACCATTGGAACTGCTAATCCTCCAGCGTTGGGACTCTGATTATTCCAGCCCAGGGACTATGCTATAGCCCCAGGATTAAATTGGTTCTAAAATTAAAAGGTCCTAAGGAACATTGGGAACAAGCATGTATGTTGTATAACAGGAGATTAGAGGCTATTTTTACAGTGTATTCTCAATTTTACTGTCCAAAAGACATATTTTATATTTTATATTTAATAAATTCATTTTATTATTAGACAATTCATCTCTCTAAGCGCAGCCTTATTGTTGTTGTATTTAGTTTGTTTTTTCTTATATAGGAGTAACTACCCTATACAGGCAGCTGCTGCACAAATTCAATTGGAATCACACTCATAGCGCCCCTTTCCAACCTAGGTTGGTTAATTCTACCATAGACACTCCTGTTTGCAGGAAATGTAGGAATCGTCGAATTTCCTCCGTCGGGCCTTACTGGCCTCGCACCACGCAACATATTTTCGCCAAATGCGGTGATAATGTTTTGCGGTTACATCCTTCCTGGCTTTGATCAGGATAGGGATGACTTCATCCAGAATGCCTTTTTCCTTCAGGATCCGGCGTTCAACCGCCATGCCGTCAAACGCAGCCGCGGTAAGTCTTGGAACAGACAGGGTCCTTGCTGGAGCAGGTCCCTTCTTAGAGGTAGAGGCTACGGATCCTCCGTGAGCATCTCTGGAAGTTCCGGTTACCAAGTCCTTATTGGCCAATCCGGAGCCACGAATATAGTGCTTACTCCTCTCCATCTTATCAATCTCAGTACCTTGGGTATGAGAGGCAGAGGAGGGAACCCATACACTGATTGGTACACCCACGGTGTTACCAGAGCCTTTACAGCTATTGACTGAGGGTCCCTTGACCTGGCGCAATACCTGTCGAGTTTTTCCCAACGGTTTATAATCATGTGGAGGACTTCTGGGTGAAGTTCCCACTCTCCCGGGTGGAGGTTGTGCTGAGAAAATCTGCTTCCCAGTTGTCCACTCCCGGAATGAATACTGCTGACAGTGCTATCACATGGTTTTCCGCCCAGCGAAGAATCCTTGCAGCTTCTGCCATTGCCCTCCTGCTTCTTGTGGCACCCTGTCTGTTTACGTGGGTGACTGCCGTAATGTTGTCCGACTGGATCAACACCGGCTGACCTTGAAGCAGAGGTCTTGCTAAGCTTAGAGCATTGTAAATGGCCCTTAGCTTCAGATATTTATGTGAAGTGATGTCTCCAGGCTTGACCATAAGCCCTGGATATTCCTTCCCTGTGTGACTGCTCCCCAGCCTCGCAGGCTGGCATCCGTGGTCACCAGGACCCAGTCCTGAATGCCGAATCTGCGGCCCTCTAGAAGAAAAGCACTCTGCAACCACCACAGGAGGGATACCCCTGTCCTTGGTGACAGGGTTATACGCTGATGCATCTGAAGATGCGACCCGGACCATTTTTCCAGTAGGTCCCACTGGAAAGTCCTTGCGTGGAATCTGCCAAATGGGATTGCTTCGTAGGAAGCCACCATTTTTACACAGAACCCTTGTGCATTGATGCACTGAGACTTGGCTCGGTTTTAGGAGGTTCCTGACTAGCTCGGATAACTCCCTGGCTTTCTCCTCCGGGAGAAACACCTTCTTTCTGGACTGTGTCCAGGATCATCCCTAGGAACAGAAGACAAGTCGTCGGAACCAGCTGCGATTTTGGAATATTGAGAATCCAATCGTGCTGCCGCAACACTACCTGAGATAGTGCTACACTGACCTCCAACTGTTCCCTGGATCTTACCCTTATCAGGGAATCGTCCAAGTAAAGAATAACTAAAATTCCCTTCCTTCGAAGGAATATCATCATTTCGGTCCGTAGTTTAGTAAAGACCCGGGGTGCCGTGGACCATCCCTACGGCAGCGTCTGAACTGATAGTGACAGTTCTGTACCATAACCTTAGGTACCCTTGGTGAGAAGGGTAAATTTTTTGACATGAAGGTAAGCATCCTTGATGTCCCGAGACATCATGTAGTCCCCTTCTTCCAGGTTCACAATCACTGCTCTGAGTGACTCAATCTTGAATTTGAACCTCTGTATTCAAAGATTTTAGATTTAGAATCGGTCTCACCGAGCCGTCTGGCTTCGGTACCACAATAGTGTGGAATAATACCCCGTTTCCTTTTGCAGGAGGGGTACCTTGATTATCACCTGCTGGGAATACAGCTTGTGAATGGCTTCCAAAACTGCCTCCCTGTCAGAGGGAGACGTCGGTAAAACCGACTTTTGGAAACGGCGAGGGGGAGACGTCTCGAATTCCAATTTGTACCCCTGAAATATTACCTGAAGGATCCAGGGGTCTACTTGCGAGTGAGCCCACTGCGCACTGAAATTCATTGAGAACGGGCCCCCACCGTGCCTGAGCTTGTAAAGCCCTAGCATCATACTGAGGGCTTGGCAGAGGCGGGAAAGGGTTTCTGTTCCTGGGAACTGGCTCATCTCTGTAGCCTTTTTCCTCTCCCTCTGTCACGAGCAGAAAAGAGGAACCTTTTGTCCGCTTGCCAACAAAGGACTGCGCCTGATAATACTGCGTCTTATTTTGAGAGGCGACCTGGGGTACAAACGTGGATATCCCAGCTGTTGCCGTGGCCACCAGGTCTGAAAGACCGACCCCAAATGTCCCCTTTTACAAGCGTGTGAGCGCCTTATCCCCCCTAGGGGGTGTTTCCCAACGCACCCTAACCTCTGGCGGGAAAAGGTATACTGCCAATAACTTTTTAGAAATTATCAATTGTTATCGGGGGGAAACCCACGCATCATTTTATTTCTCAGATTCAGGAAAACTACAGGTAGTTTTTCCTCACCAAACATAATACCCCTTTTTGGTGGTACTCATATTATCAGAAATGTGTAAACATTTTCCCTTGCCTCAATCATGTAACATGTGGCCCTATTGGAAATCACGGTTGTCTCTTCACCGTCGACACAGGAGTCAGTATCCGTGTCGGCGTCTGTATCTGCCATCTGAGGTAACTGGCGCTTTAGAGCCCCTGACGGCCTATGAGACGTTTGGACAGGCACAAGCTGAGTAGCCGGCTGTCTCATGTCAACCACTGTCTTTTATACAGAGCTGACACTGTCACGTAATTTTCAACAGTACATCCACTCAGGTGTCGACCCCCTAGGGGGTGACATCACTATTACAGACAATCTGCTCCGTCTCCACATCATTTTTCTCTTCATACATGTCGACACAAACGTACCGACACACAGCACACACACAGGGAATGCTCTGATAGAGGACAGGACCCCACTAGCCCTTTGGGGAGACAGAGGGAGAGTTTGCCAGCACACACCAAAGCGCTATAAACTGTATAGGGACAACCTTATAATAAGTGTCTATCCCTTATAGCTGCTTATATATATTTTTAGCCAAATAAGTGCCCCCCCTCTCTGTTGTACCCTGTTTCTGTAGTGCAGTGCAGGGGAGAGTCTGGGAGCCTTCCTACCAGCGGAGCTGTGTGGGAAAATGGCGCCGTGTGCTGAGGAGATAGGCCCCGCCTCCTTCTCGGCGGGCTCTTCTCCCGCTTTTATCTGGAAAACTGGCAGGGGTTAAATACATCCATATAGCCCAGGGGCTATATGTGATGTATTTTTTGCCATAGGAGGTATTTACATTGCTGCCCAGGGCGCCCCCCCCCAGCGCCCTGCACCCTCAGTGACCGGAGTGTGAAGTGTGCTGGGAGCAATGGCGCACAGCTGCAGTGCTGTGCGCTACCTTAATGAAGACAGGAACGTCTTCTGCCGCCGATTTCTGGACCTCTTCACTCTTCAGCATCTGTAAGGGGGCCGGCGGCGCGGCTCCGGGACCCATCCAGGCTGTACCTGTGATCGTCCCTCTGGAGCTAATGTCCAGTAGCCAAGAAGCCCAATCCACTCTGCACGCAGGTGAGTTCGCTTCTTCTCCCCTTAGTCCCTCGATGCAGTGAGCCTGTTGCCAGCAGGTCTCACTGAAAATAAAAAACCTATTTAAACTTTACTTCTAAGCAGCTCAGGAGAGCCACCTAGCCTGCACCCTTCTCGTTCGGGCACAAAATTCTAACTGAGGCTTGGAGGAGGGTCATAGGGGGAGGAGCCAGTGCACACCACCTGATCCTAAAGCTTTACTTTTGTGCCCTGTCTCCTGCGGAGCCGCTGTTCCCCATGGTCCTTACGGAGTCCCAGCATCCACTTAGGACGTCAGAGAAATATATATATACACATACACACATACATACATACATACATACATACATACATACACACACATATATGCAAGGCAAATACCACTGACTCATCACAAAATCTCCTAAACCATAAAGCTGCAATTCCTTGCCAGTGGCAGTTTTCATTCAAGCAGTCCCTTATTCAAATAGGGGAGCCACACTCAGCGATGTTTGACAGTGTTTATTGGGTGGCACTGATGTGGCTCCCCTATTTGAAAAATGGAGTGCTCTGCAACTGCCACTGCAAGAAGTCCAGGAACAGAGCATTGTGTCCTCCCGCCTCCGCGATTTGGTATCGCTGGCACCATGCATTCTTTATAGCCCCAGCTGGGTGGGCTGTCTTAACTCTCCTCTGTGAGAGGGGAATTATCTCACCCCTTTTAACCCCTTTGTGGGTGGAATGTAGAAAAATTCCTTCTTAGTGGATGCCTACGCTATATATATTACAGTTACAGGTGAGCAGCTCTATAACGTGGGTAGTAACAATTTATAAACTTATTTTTTTCATATGGTTTTTCTTCTCTCCTTATTGGGACAGAGGTACTGTAGTCTGGCTATCCATGTGACTGCAAGTCGAGCGCCTACTACCACCACATTTGTAAAATCCTTTAGGTTTGGATGAAAGCAGAGGTACCCTCTTTAAAGCTGCATACACACGGTGCGATATTCTGTGCGATATGGACTATAAAGTACATATCGCACTGTGTGTATGCACTTGCAATGGCGATGTGCGGGATCGGTATTGCAAGAAAATATAGTGTGCGCAGGCAGGGCTGATATGAACTACATGCCTCCGGGCACAATGTAGTTAGTATTGGTAGTTAGCCTGCATCATTGCGTGTGTACGCAACTTACGGCCGTCAGATATCTGAAGTGGTTTCAGAAAACTTGGGGCCAATCCAAGTTTTTAGAGACTTATTTTTGTGAAATGCAAAAACAGGTTTGGGAGGAATGCAGTCTCTCAATAGAACTTCTTGTTTTATATTCCACTTCCCTATTCACATTCCCCTGTTCTTTATTTATTTGCTTATATTTTAGAAGATCTACTTTATTGCTGGACCTCACTTCCTAAAGAGCTTTCTGAATAACAACATCGGGGTATCTCCGTTGTGGATGTAAATGTGGATATATTGTGGCATATATTGCCACATTCAATAGCCACTGCTCCGAAATAAGAAGAACTATAATATTTTTTAATTTATAAAGCTACATTTCTTTTGGGCGAGTTTTGGAATACTATAGTTCTGGGAAGTTGAACATCTCCCTTAGTTAAAGGCGAATGGACCCCTTTAATGAAAGTCTTACGTACACTTCACAGCAAATCTATTTTATCAGCTAAGCATATTCCATATTAACATAAATAATAATAAGGGGAAGGTCAAACCGAGCTTATTATATTGTCACAAAAGCACAAGATGCCTGTAATTTTGTTCATTTGGGCAGGCATGTTCTTTAGGCAATTATTAGTTACAT
This sequence comes from Pseudophryne corroboree, assembly GCF_028390025.1. NCBI lineage: Eukaryota > Metazoa > Chordata > Amphibia > Anura > Myobatrachidae > Pseudophryne > Pseudophryne corroboree. Next base: position 502,567,532 of record NC_086446.1, on the reverse strand, counting down.
TGCTTAATTTCATTAACTTAAGCATTTATATCAGCTCACAAGTAGCCTTATTTCCACATAACAATTACCTAACTAATCAAGAATAAATGAACTGCAATTTCCTCTTGAATGCAGAGAAAATCAGGGAAGCCTCAGTGGAACGCTTGGCATTTCAGAGTGGAAATGTCACTGATTTTCCAGGGAGATAAAGGTATAAATTCTACTTTTGTGTCAGAATAGAGGCAGACAGAATGTTTCATATTAAACGTGGGCAATAAAGGATATCGCCACTCGGGGAGTGTAGACGTGCTGAGTTTATGAACCATAAGACTATACAACATGGCCAATGACATTGAAATGAGGCTCTTCATCTAATAGAGAACTTTAGAAGTTATTTAGAGCAGAGACCTGTATTTATTATGAAGCATTTTCTAAACACTACTAGTCCTGAGCTTGTCTACTTACTTTACATGGTGATATGGGTAATAACAGTAAATACTAACATGGCACACTGAAGAGATGCTTAAAAGGGAATAGAAACTGGCTCCGCATCACCACTTGGCAATAAATGTACTTTGCTGAAGATAGAATTGTATGTAAGCCCTGCATCAGCAGCCAACATTCTCTCCTGGGACTCCATCTTGACCAGGTACATAAGGCTAATGTAAAGGCGCCTTAGCCAATAGTTATACAAACTGCAATGTCCGTTTTCTTTTGGGGAGGAGGGAGGACCCTGCTCACTGTGTACAAATATACTGACCCATACAAAATTGTCTGATGATCTGTTCAGTGTCAGGTCCACACAGAGCACATCTACAGAGCACGTCTTTTGTGGAAGGAGAACATTATTATACGTAATGTCAAGCTGCGCAAATGGCTCTTTACAGCAGGTGAAACTGGGAAATTTACTGACACAAGAATTGTCAGATACAGTTATGCTGGGCATACACAGGCAGATAAAATGCCTGTCAGACTGACAGAGGCATTTTATCTGACACTGCAGATATCGCAGGCATACAGTACACTGTGAGATCTCTGACAGTGTATGTCACCTGATATTGTCGCTATGCCCCCATGGAGGAGACATTTCCCCATTCCCTCCCATGTGAAGGAACAGGGGAAATGTCCTTTGGCAGGCCGCAGCAGGGCATACACTGCCCGTTACGGCCGACATGACACTCAAAATATTGAATCAGGCGAACGTGCTGGACAAGCCAGCATGTCAGACCAATCAATACTACTGGATCGGTCACCAGCATAAACGCTGAAATTATCCATGGATATTGAGTGGATCGGGCAGATATTTCTAGCGTGTATGCCCAGTATTTGCCCTCTAAATGTTAACCGAGTTAAGTAGGCATTTAAAGATTTAGAGGCTTATTTATCAAACAAAACTTGGGCTCTTTTTGGGGATTACCAGCAAATATTAAAGATCCACAGTATTTAACATGGAAGGACTGCAATAGATCTCTGATATCTGCCACAGTCCTTTCTATAGCCAACAGCAGAAGCAGCAACTATAGGTATCTACAGAATGCAGACATTTCTGGCAATGGCACCACACATATCTCATCAGCCAACCACGTGTCCGCAGAATGGTGCTGGTGGGCTAGAGGCAGAAGTGATCAGATTAGCGTTCGGAGCCTCTATCCCTGGGTGTGTTTTGAATACACCTGGGCGGTACATAATTTCTTATTGCTGTGAATAGTGACTATAAGAATGTATAATTATTGGGTCTAAATATGCCCCAAAGTATTAAAAGGTGAGGAATGCAGTACCACATATGACCACATGATGGCAATTTAGATCATTTATATTTTATATACCGACTTGAAATATTAGTTATTCCTGGGAACTGCTGCAATCCTGGTTGTTTCCACAACTTTGAGCGATATATGATTTTCTACACTACAGTTATAAGAACTGGTAGAAAATCAATCTTATCACCTTACTAGACCCCTGTGTGAGAGGACAAGGTTGGTTCAAAGAAAAAAATAAGAAAAAAATTATATTGTAGCAAGGCCATTGTGGGCGCAAGATAATTACAACCCATGATGGTGACTAGGAGGTTAAACGGTTTATAGAAATTGGAAGATGTAAGGGTTATAATGGAGCTAAGATTCCCAAATGTTACTAGTTCTTGGTCATTTTATAGGCTCTAGTCTCATCAATACCCAGGACACAAAAATGAATGGATGCAGGTGTTGGATATGGAACCTGAATTGAACTGAGGAAAATATCAATTGCTTTAATATTTTTAATTCAAAAATGTCATCACAATAACTTACAACATACAAGATAAAACCTTAGCAATGAGGTGCAATATCCTTTCTTTTATCTACACATTCCTTCAGCATAACCATATGGTGCCATTGCTGGTGTCTGTGGCAGTGAAAGCATTAGCACATGGGAGCAATCTAACAAAAATAATTTTATATATATATATATACATACACACATATACACATACATACATACATACCACACATACTCACTGTGTATATAACTAATCTTTTTAGTGGACAGCTGATTTTAATCAAGAGACTGTTCATTCTGATTCTAACAATCTCCGGCAGTTTGGTTCAAACAACAAGTCACAATACTGGTACTTAATTATTTTCAGCTAATATTTTATTACTGACTGAAACTAAAAGAATAATTTGCCAAAATAGTAATTTGTTGTGTACATCACACTTCCATTTTTTTTTGCAACCCAAAATATACCCATCATTTATATTATGTTAGCAGTAAAAATACACCTTTTCTATAACTCCTTTAGGTTTTTTTTTTTTTTATATTTCATCTTACATATTTGTTGGACTCCCAGTAAAATTATGAATTTATTTTAAAGTTTATGAAATACAGTACAGTTATTTTTTTTATCTATCACCACAGTGGTTATAAACTATTTTCCTACTGTGCACTACCTGTACTTGCTAAGAGCCCCATACACTACAACGATATGTCAGAGGCTGAAGTCAGATGCGATTTTCCTTGAACTCCCCCGAGACCTTCCCGGGAGTGATTCCATACGATTTTGTACTTTTGTGCTATTTTTGCATAAGATATATCGCATGCGATTGATGAAGCCACTATACATCGCATGCAATATATCGTACGGTATACAATTGTACCATGAGATATATCTGATGGGCCGGATTAGAGGGCTAGGGGGGCTGGGAGTGTCCTTGAGAATGCCAGTCATACTTGTGCGATACATCGCATGCGATTAGGGAAGCCAATCCCGGGCCATTTTTTTCAATCCCGGGTATCAGGATTGAAAAATAGCCAATCCCGGGATACCCGGGATTGGCTTTTAACTATCTGGCTGTCCCCTTGCCCCGCCCTGCACACATAACTCACCACATACCGGGGGCGGGCGGGTGGAGATCATCCGCTCTCTCCTGGCGGCTCCCAGCGGCGTGTGACGGCACGCGTGACCTCTCACACTGCGCTGGGGAGCCAGAAGAAGGAAGCTGGGCAGCGTCTGAGCATCCTGTGGACGCTCAACGCTGATCCATCAATCCCCGGCATTGGAGCTTCCATTTTCCATACGATTTCATGCGATTCCGATAGATCAAACGTGCAGCACTAGCGATCTAGGGGATCTGATCCGACACTCACAGGACCACGCATCGGATTAGATTGAAAACACATATGATTTGACACTTTTGTTTTCATACGCTATGTCGGCCCAAAAGGTCGGAATAGCCTGAAATCATGCAAAATTGTTGTAGCGTATGAGGCCCTTTAGAGCTCTCCTTTTTTCTCTAGTCTTATATACACTATGTAGACAAAAGTGATTGGACAATGACAGCAAATAGATCAACAATATTTTATTGACGTCAGAACTTTGCAGGTCCACCACATGCAGTGATTCTTTGCCTTCTTGGCAAACTGTTCATAAGTTCCTGGACAACAGCAGGCAGTATGTTTTGCCATTCCGCCTTAAGTACAGTGACCAATTGCGACACTGAAGAAGGTTGAGTTGGCTTAGAATGTACCCATCACTCCAATACATCCCAGAGGTTTTCAGTGGGGATAAAATCTGGACTCTGAGCTGGCCAGTCCATCCAGGTTACTGAATTATCAGTATACCAGTCCAACATCTCCTTAGAACAGGGATGGGGAACCTTCGGCCCTCCAGCTGTTGTTGAACTATACATCCCAGCATGCCCTGCAACAGTTTTAGCATGGCCAAATAGCAAAACTGTAGCAAGGCATGCTGGTATGTGTAGTTCAACAACAGCTGGAGGGCCGAAGGTTCCTCATCCCTGCCTTAGAAACATGACACTGCCAGCATACAATTATCCCCTTTTCAAATTCGGGAGGTAATTCAGACCTGATCCTAGCAGCAAATTTGTTAGCAGTTGGGCAAAACCATGTGTACTGCAGAGAGGTGGGGCGATATAACACGTGCAGAGAGAGTTAGATTTGGGTGGGGTGTGTTCAAACTGAAATCTAAATTGCAGTGTAAAAATAAAGCAGCCAGTATTTACCCGGCACAGAAACAATATAACCCTCCCAAATCTAACTCCCTCTGCACATGTTATATCTGCCCCCCCCCCCCCCCCCCCCTGCAGTGCACATGGTTTTGCCCAACTGCTAACAAATTTGCTGCTATGATCAGGTCTGAATTACCCCTCAGTTAGCTCCTTCCGGCAAGCCATTTCATTAGCAGATAATATAATCCGTTTCTCTCTACCCATTTTATACCTTCACACACCAATGCGCTTGCAGGGGGGGGGGGGGTTTGACGGCGAGATCCAATAACTCAGTGTTATTTCTTTGTTTTGCGTGTTTCTACAAGCCTAAATTTACCTTTAATTTAAAACTATTATGGTCTAGTACAGGGGTGGCCAAAAGGTAGATCGCGATCTACCGGTAGCTCGCGGAGCATCCACCAGTAGATCGCTGCCAACTTAACTAAACTTAACCAGTTCCCAGTAGTGCAGCGCGCCGGTGACTTCATGATGTCACCTGTGCGCTGGGAAGAGCCCACTGCCGCTGCTTCTCTTCCTTCGACTGCCTGGACTGGCGTGCTGTCATAGGGAGCTGCTGTTCTGCCTGGCTGCCTGCCTGGTAAGTAGTATTTGGCAGTGTTATTAAAGTGTTATATGGGGGAGAGAGGAGGAGCAGGGCTGAGACAATTTAATATATGTTTTCATTTTTATGTAGGGGAATTTCCTTTTTGACTTGTATGGGGCAATATATTACTACTGTGTGGGGGCAATGTATTTTTACTACTGTGTGGGGGCCAATGTGTTTTTACTCTTGTGTGGGGGGGCCAATGTATTTTTACTACTGTGTGGGGGCCAATGTGTTTTTACTCCTGTGTAGGGGTCAGTGTGTTTTTTCTCCTGTACGGGGGTCAGTGTGTTTTTTCTCCTGTACGGGGGTCAGTGTGTTTTTTCTCCTGTACGGGGGGGTCAGTGTGTTTTTTCTCCTGTACGGGGGGGTCAGTGTGTTTTTTCTCCTGTACGGGGGGTCAGTGTGTTTTTTCTCTTGTACGGGGGGTCAGTGTGTTTTTTCTCCTGTACGGGGGGTCAGTGTGTTTTTCTCCTGTACGGGGGTCAGTGTGTTTTTACTACTGTGTGGGGGTCAATGTGTTTTTACTCCTGTGTGGGGGCCAATGTGTTTTTACTCCTGTGTACGGGCCAATGTATTTTTACTCCTGTGTGGGGGTCAGTGTGTTTTTACTCTTGTGTGGGGGTCAGTGTGTTTTTATTCCTGTGTGGGGGTCAGTGTGTATTTACTCTTGTGTAGGGGTCAGTGTGTTTTTACTACTGTGTGAGGGCCACTGTGTTTTTACTACTGTTTGGGGGTCAATGTGTTTTTACTCCTGTGTACGGGCCAATGTATTTTTACTCCTGTGTGGGGGTCAGTGTGTTTTTACTCTTGTGTGGGGGTCAGTGTGTTTTTATTCCTGTGTGGGGGTCAGTGTGTATTTACTCTTGTGTAGGGGTCAGTGTGTTTTTACTACTGTGTGAGGGCCACTGTGTTTTTACTACTGTTTGGGGGTCAATGTGTTTTTACTACTGTGTGGGGGTCAATGTGTTTGAAGTTTTACCTGTGGGGGGCCAATTTTTTATTTCAGGTGAGACAGTCCCTACATCTTGTGCATCGAGGAGGTCACTCCCCATTTTTGTTATGCCACACCTCCTTGTTCATGCACGCACCTTTGGCGCACACTATTGTCCCACCTAGGTAGATCACAAAAGCTTTTCAGCTTTCAAAGTAGATCACCAACTCCAAAAGTCTGGCCACCCCTGGTCTAGTACCTTGCGATGTCTGGTAGACTCCAGAATTAGGGAGGGGATTATGAAACTCCATAGAAGGCGAGCAATTTTCCAACTTTTGGCAAGATGGGCAGGGATTTGACTTAAATCATTAAATCAAGTCTGGCCCACCTCAGAAAGCACTCAGTGTAAGAGCTATGATGTTGTGAATTGCATCATAATGACCTGATCACTGATGTGGCTGAGGTTACTTGATCCAATTTCTCTGCCCAACTGGTAGCATGAATCACATCCAGCCGGACCCCCAGATCCTCTTTTTCTCCATAAGCGATGCAGGACAAGTAGGCAAATATAATAAAGTATAGTTGAAACACCTGCTTCCAAATTAACCGGACAAGTACAGTAGGAACAGGTTCCTATAGCAGTCTTATATTATCCAGGACCTAAAATGAATCATGCAAAAATATTATTTCCCAAGTAAACTTCAGGTATTTTCATATGAACATTCTGGGAGCCAACACATTACTAATTTCATTGTTTCACTTTTTTGTTTTAAACGGATCCTAAACTGCATGACGTTTCGGATCTATGTAGTTTTGTTGCATATAATGGCATAAACAGGTGTGGATGCAATTGTATGCTGCAAAATTTAAATGCATTAAAAAAAAAAAAAATAATAATTTTGTGCAGAATCAGTCTACCTTATAGCAATGGTCCAATGCTTTTGCAATCTTTCAGTCTTTCAATGTGGCCCCTAACGTACAGTATGACATCTCTTTCCTCGAGTTTAGCGTAAAACCATGTTTTTAAATTAAACTTATTTTTCCAATACAAGATTAGGTCACACCTGGATCCAGTAAATATCCTACAGTAGCTACAGTGGTGATTTTCGTGTTGGTTTGGTCAGAGTCTATAGCTGTTGGCTTGTCATGGGACTCATACCAGAAGGCTTCTTGTTTTCGGTAGAACGACTTGTCGCCACTTTGATGGTGTGAATAGTGGTATTGACAATTACTTCTGTCTTAGTACTTGATGTGACAGTCTCCAATGGAGCGGCTGTCAGCACCTTCATCTCCACAGGTGATAAAATTGTCACTGGCTGGGACATATCATCTGGCCCAATAATGGTTACTGAATTTTCTTTTTTGGGCAGCCAAATGGCTGCATAAAGTGGTTCCGAAAATTTGCCTTCAAATCGGTGCAAGAGCGTCATTGAGTCTTTGACCCCATAAAATGCCACAGTACCTCTCTGGTAATCTATGTAAATACCAATCCTTGAAAACTTTTCTGCTTTTATTGGGGTCGCAACATCGCTATGCCAGGCTGAGAATTCCTTGCCATTCCATTTCAGGGTCCATGAGAAATCATTTCCTGTTATATTGCTGTTGCTCTCTGAACCCTTCCTGTCAATACATTTGTAGGTCACGCCAACATGAATGACTTCACCTTTGAACTCAACCTCAAAATAATGGCGGCCCACGTAAAAACTTTCCGCACTAAGAACCTGGCGCCACTGCTGAAAGCGCTCAGGGTGGTCAGGGTAAGACTGTTGCCAGGGGGAGCAGTTATTCACTTTACGATTGCTTTGCAATAACCTCAGAAAACAGTGAGCGGTCACTGGGTCCAATGTGACATTAGATTTATCTGCAATTACAGAAACATGAACATTTTTACATTTAAAAATATACAGATTGAGGGACATATTTGTAATACACGTCAGAAAATAAAAGTAAAATGTCTGGTTGTTCTGAGTACATAAACTTTTGTATGTGCACCAGTTTCTTATGGTATACTTTTTTCTATATAACAATTATATTTCTAGGCTCTCTTTATATTCATTTTGTTTTCTAAAAAAATAAAAAAAATTATATTTATTTTATATATTTAACAAGCACAATATTAGTGATACCACTAATATTGACTCCAGACACCTATAAAAAAAAAATAGGATTTTAATTACCTACCAGTAAATCCTTTTCTCGTAGTCCGTAGAGGATGCTGGGGTCCACATTAGTACCATGGGTATAGACGGGTCCCTTGGGAGCCATGTGCACTTTAAGAGTTTAATAGTGTGGGCTGGCTCCTCCCTCCATGTCCCTCCTACCAGACAGTCTAGAAATTGTGCCCGAGGAGACGGACATACTTCGATGGAAAGAAATACACAGATAGTGGAGAGATTCACACTAGCTCACACATAACAGAAAGCCGAGCTAACCAGCTTGAAACAATTCAGCAACGGCTGAACAGTACTTAACCAAGTAACAATGCAACACTTAACTAAGGAACAAATGCAGGAAAACGAAGCGCTGGGCGGACGCCCAGCATTTTCTACGGACTACGAGTAAAAGATTTAGCGGTAGGTAATTAAAATCCTATTTTATCTTACGTCCTAGAGGATGCTGGGGTCCACATTAGTACCATGGGGATGTACCAAAGCTCCCAGTACGGGAGAGAGAGCGCGGAGGCTCCTGCAGAACCGATTGACCAAACTTTAAGTCCTCAGAGGCCAAGTATCGAACTTGTAGAACTTAGCAACCGTTTTCGACCCTGACCAAGTTGCTGCTCGGCAAAGTTGTAAAGCTGAGACACCCCGAGCAGCCGCCCAGGAGGAACCCACTTTACGAGTAGAGTGGGCCTTAACAGATTTTGGACACCGCAAACCTGCCGTAGAATAAGCATGCTGGATAGTACATCTGATCCAGCGAGAAATCATCTGCTTAGAAGCAGGACACCCAACCTTGTTGGGATCATAAAGGACGAACAGAGCGTCCGACTTTCTGTGACGAGAGGTTCTCATCACACAAATCTTCAAAGCCCTTACAACATCCAAGGACTTTGAGGTGATTGAGGAGTCAGTAGCCACTGGCACCACAATAGGTTGGTTGATATGAAAAGACAACGCAACCTTCGGAAGGCAGTGCTGACGCGTCCTGAGCTGAGCTCTATCTGCATGAAAAATCAAATAGGGGCTCTTGCAGGACAATGCCCCCAATTTTGACACACGTCTAGCAGATGCCAATGCCAATAGTGTGACAGCCTTCCAAGTAAGAAACTTGACCTCAACCTCCTGTAAAGGCTCAAACCAATCCGATTGCAAGAACTGCAACACCACGTTGAGATCCCAAGGTGCCATAAGAGGCACAAAGGGAGGCTGGATGTGCAGAACCCCTTTCAAGAAAGTCTGAACCTCAGGGAGGCAGACAATTGTTTCTGGAAGAAAATGGACAAATCAGAAATTTGAACTTTTATGGAGCCCAGACGCAGGCCCACATCCACACCTGCTTGCAGGAAGAGGAGAAAACCGTCCAAGTTGAAACTCCCTTATAGGAATATTCTTGGATTCACACCAAGACACATACTTTTCGAAATGCGATGGTAATGTCTTGACGTTACACCTTTCCTAGCCTGTATCAGGGTAGGAATAACTTTGTTCGGAATGCCCTTCTGAGCTAAGATCTGGCGTTCAACCTCCATGCTGCCAAACGTAGCCGTGGTAAGTCTTGATAAGCGAATGGCCCCTGTTGCAGAAGGTCCTCCCGAAGAGGAAGAGGACTCGGATCTTCCAGCAGTAACCCCAGAAGATCCGCATACCAAGTCCTTCTTGGCCAGTCCGGAGCAATGAGGATCGCCTGAACTCTTGTTCTTTTGATTAGTTTGAGAATCCTTGGGATGAGTGGAAGTGGAGGGAACACATACACTGACTTGAACACCCACGGAGTTACCAGGGCGTCCACTGCCACTGCTTGTGGATCCCTCGACCTGGAACAGTACCGCTTGACCACCTTCCCTGGAAGTTTTTCCCTTGGGTGACTGCTCCCCAACCTCTGAGACTTGCATCCGTGGTTAGGAGGATCCAATTCTGAATCCCGAACCTGTGGCCCTCTAGTAGGTGAGAGGTTTGCAGCCACCAGAGGAGCGATATTCTGGCTTTCGGAGACAGACGTATCCTCTGGTACATGTGAAGATGAGATCCTGACCATTTGTCCAGGAGATCCAGTTGGAAGGACAGTGCATGAAATCTTCCATACCGTAGAGCCTCGTAGGAGGCAACCATCTTCCCCAGAAGGCGAATGTACTGATGAACCGATACCCGAGTTGGCTTCAAGACCTCCAGGACCATTGCTTGTATCACCAACGCTTTCTCTTCCGGTAGAAACATCGGGCCTCATTCAGAGTTGATCGCTAGCTGCCGTTGTTTGCTGCATAGCGATCAGTTTAAAAAAACTCTAATCTGCGCATGCACCGCAATGCGCACGTGTGTCGTATGGGTACAATGTCCTTTGTGGTTTTGCACTGGTTCTAGCGACGATTCCAAACGCACAGCCGATCACAAGGAGATTGACATGAAGTGGGCGTTTCTGGGTGGCAACTGACCGTTTTCAGGGAGTGTTTGGTAAAACGCAGGCATGGCTGAAAAAATGCAAGCGTGGCTGGGCGTTCGCTGGGAGGGTGTGTGACGTCAACAGCCATCCCTCCGTCGTTAGACTCAACGCACACGAAGAGTAACTTCTGCAAAGCGAAAATACATTCCCCAGTGGGCGGCGACAATGCATTTGCACGGCTGCTAAAAACTGCTAGCGAGCGATCAACTCGGAATGACCCCCACCCTCTGTACTTTCGTGTCGAGGATCATCTCCAGGAAGGACAGTCTCCTTGATGGCTCCAAATGAGACTTTGGAAGGTTCAGGATCCATCCATGATCCTGGAGCAGTTGAGTTGAGAGAACAATGTTCTGTAACAGCTTCTCCCTGGAAGACGCTTTTATCAGCAGGTCGTCCAGATAAGGAATTATGTTCAAACCCTGTTTGCGGAGGAGTAGCATCATCTCCGCCATCACCTTGGTGAACACTCTTGGTGCCCTGGAGAGGCCAAACGGCAGCGCCTGAAACTGATGGTGACAGTCCAGAGGCGCAAATCTGAGATAAGCCTGGTGAGGCGGCCAGATCGGAATGTGAAGGTACGCTTCCTTGATATCCAGGGATACCAGGAATTCCCCCTCCTCCAGACCTGAGATCACCGCTCTCAGAGACTCCATCTTGAATTTGAATTCCCTCAAGTAGGGGTTCAATGACTTTAGGTTTAATATCGGTCTTACTGAAACATCCGGTTTCGGTACCACAAACATGTTTGAGTAATAACTCTTGTGGTGTAGGTGAGGTGGAATTGGAACAATGACATTTTACCTTAGCAATTTTTGAATTGCTTCCTGTAGGACACCACTTTCTGTCAGCGAAGCTGGCAAGCCTGATTTGAAAAATCTGAGAGGTGGGAGTTCTTGAAACTCCGGTCTGTACCCCTGGGTAACAATATCTTGTGCCCAGGGATCCAGGCCTGAGGACGCCCAGACATGACTGAAATTTTTTAGTCCTGCTCCCACCTGCCCGATCTCCAGGCTAGGAGGTCCACCGTCATGCCGAGGATTGTGAGGAAGCAGAACCAGACTTCTGTTCCTGGGAACCTGTGGGTGCAGGTTTTTAGGATTTCCCCCGACCACCTCTAAAGAAAGTGGAGGGGGATTTGGACTCTCTTGCTTTTGCGGTTTGAAAGGACTGCATCGCAGACGTAGAATATGATTTCTTAGTCGGTGGTGTAGCAGGGGGAAGAAAAGTTGACTTACCCGCAGTTGCCGTAGAGATCCACGCATCTAACGCTTCCCCAAACAGAGTCTGACCTGTGAAGGGTAGGTTCTCCACACTTTTCTTGGATTTCACGTCTGCAGACCATTGGTGCAGCCAGAGTCCTCTGCGTGCTGAGACAGCCATGGAAGAAGCTCTCGCGTTCAGATATCCAAGGTCTTTCATGGCTTCCACCATGAAACCTGCAGAATCCTGTATGTGACGTTAAAAAAAAAATTCAATGTCACTTCTATCCATAGAATCTAAATCCTCTAGTAAAGTGCCTGACCACTTTACAATGGCTTTAGAAATCCATGCACAAGCAATAGTGGGTCTTAAAGCTACGCCATTTGCTGTGTATATGTAGATTTGAGTGTAGCCTCAATTTTGCGGTCAGCAAGCTCCTTTAAAGCGATGGACCCAGGAACAGGTAAAACCACTTTTTTAGACAACCTAGAAACAGAAGCGTCTATGACCATTGGGTTTTCCCACTTTTCCCTATCCTCCTCAGGGAAAAGAAAAGCAATGAGAACCCCTTTAGGGATCTGAAACGTTTTCTCTGGATTTTCCCAGGATTTTTCAAACAATGTGTTAAATTCTTTAGACGCAGGGAAGGTAAGGGAGGCTTTCTTATTGTGAGTAAAATAAGTCTCCTCCACCCAGAGCCGGCCATAGGCATAGGTAAACTAGACAATTGCCTAGGGCATTTGATATGCCATGGGGCATCATCAGAAGAATGATATGCGGCATGCCTATATTCTGTGTGTGGCATTTCATATGCAGATACAGTCAGTGTCTCACACAGTATATAGGCATGCTGCATATCATTTTAATCAGCAGAAGCTGCTTTTGCATCCTAGCCACATAGCAATGCAAATAAGATGCATTTTCATAAAAAAATTTTTTTATGAGGACACATCTGTATCCAAGCAGAGGTCACAGTGTTAGTGGCAGTGTGAGTGCTGTGTGCATGTGAGTGGGTTGGTTGTGCAGTAGTGTTCGTAATATGTGTAAGAAGCATTGTGTGTGTCATGTAAAAATGCATTAATAATGTGCAACATATGTGTAAGGGGCACTGTATGTGTCATTATGTGTATAAGGGCATTAATAATGTGTGGCATATGTGTAACAGGGTGCTACTGTATGTGTGTCATTAGGTGTATAGGGGCACTAATAATGTGCAGCAAATGTGTAGGGGGCACTGTGTGTGTCATTATGTGTATAAGGGCATTAATAATGTGTGGCATATGTGTAAGGGACATTATGTGTAAAAGGGCATTAATAAAGGTTGTCATAATGTGTAAGGCGCATTATGTTTATAAGGACATTAATAAGGTGTCATATGTGTAAGGGGCATTACTGTGTGGAATTAGGTGTATAAATGCATTACTAATGTGTGGCATTATGTGTATAAGGTGCTCTACTATGTGGCGTTGCATATAGAAAGGGCACTACTGTGTCGTCTAATGCGAATAAAGAGCAATAGAGTGTGGTATAATGTGAAAAAGGAGCAATTCAGTGTGATGTAATGTGAACAAGGGGCTCTACTGTGAGGAGTAAGGTTTATAAGGTAAAGTGATACTGCTGTGGGATGTAATAAGAATTATGGACACTATCGCATGATCAAATGTGAATAAAGTTGCAGTACTGTGTGGCGTAATTGGAATTGGGGTTACTATTGTGTGGCCATGCCCTTTGGCAGCAAAAGCACACCCCTTTTTAAGCTGTGCGCCAAATGTGCGAATTGTTCCTATTTAAAATATAGGGGGTACAAACACCAAAATAAGGACTGCTATAGGTGAGGGGTGATGGTGGTGGGAAAGAGGTGCATGGTCAGAGGCGGAAACAGCGGTGGTGCTAGGGGGCACCAGCCAAAATCTTGCCTAGGGCATCATATTGGTTAGGGCCGGCTCTGCCTCCACCTGCTCAGAAACCTTATCAGTAATGTGTAAAACATCCCTAATAGCCTTAATCATGAGCTGCACCCCCTTAGAAAGGGATGCCTCACCCCCCCCCCTATATCACCATCACCGTCCTCTGAATCAGAGTCGGTGTCCGTGTCGACATGCATTATTTGTGCAAGAGCACGCTTTTTAGAATATACATCAGGGGTCTTGGATGAGGTAGCGGGAGCTGAACATGACAAAACCTCTACAGAACTCTTCAAAACCTGTGTTCCAGTCTCATTATGAGCAATCCTAGATGAAATCTGGGATATCATTCACTTAATAGAAGCCACCCATTGGGGTTCTGATTCAGAGGGCTGAGACAGTATATTGCATTCCTGAGTACATGGAATAGACTCCTCTGGAGAAGAAACAGAGTCCCTAGACATGGTAATGCGAGATATATAACCATACACACACACACACACACACACACAGGAAAATGTCAGACACAATTTCCCCCAGAGTACTTTCAGACAGACACAGAGTATAAGGAGCCAGCACACACAGCGCCCCAGTAGGCAGTTCTATGATAAATGCCTGGAGCTGACCGAGTAACCTTAATAGATTAAACAGCAGTAATAACAGTGAATAACACTCTCCCCCTCCCCCCTTCTATAACCCCCCCTGGTACCGCACAGGATAGCTGGAGTTATGTGGAGGGTCAGCGCTCCCTGTCAGCATCTCTTGGCTGTGATCTGCAGGGAGAAAATGGTGCTGGTGAGTGCTGGATCGGCTCTGAGGAGAAGCTCCGCCCCCTGTAATGGCGCGTCTTCCCGCACTTCTGATTTTATACTGGCCTGAGGTAAATCGTTGCTAGCAGCAGTACAGAGTCCCCGATAGCCATAGTGACCAGTGTTTAGGGTATTGTGCTGGCCCAGGGCGCCCTTACAGCACCGCACAACTATACCTCTGAGCCCTCCGGAGCGCAGCCTTACAGCGCTGCGCTCCTGCCTTGTGCCGCCATTCTCGCCGGTGACCCGCTTATTGGGGCGCCGACGTCATACTCACCACCTCGATCTTCTGGCTCTGTTAGGGGGTGGCAACAGTGCTGCGGGAGTGAGCGGTCGCCTCGGGGGCTTGCGATCATCACCCTCAGGGGCTCAGTGTCCTGTCAGCGGAGATAGGAGCCATTAACCTCTAGGGTTGGATCCTACTCCCCCACCTAAGTTCAACGAAGCAGGGAGGCTGTTGCCAGCAGTCTCCCTGTACCTAACTCTTTAAAAAAAGACCGGCTGTGACCGGCTCCACCGGGCACATTTTCTAAACCGAGTCTGATAGGAGGGGCATAGAGGGAGGAGCCAGCCCACACGATTAAACTCTTAAAGTGCCCATGGTTCCCAAGGGACCCTTCTATACCCATGGTACTAATGTGGACCCCAGCATCCTCTAGGACGTAAGAGAAATACACATGTGTAACAGACATTGGGGTGATTCAGAGGTGGACATAAAGAAGTACCAGCTGTGATTTTTATTGCATACATTTATGCTACTGTGAAATTACACCGATGGGCTGTCTATTGAGGTGACCACCGGCTGGAGCTGTAATCAGCCGTGGTGCACAAAGGTGCACCATCGGACGTCTGAGCAACCCTATGATTGCTTAGTATGTCCATTGAAATATGGCTGCTGCAGAGGAACTGCATCCTCTGACGCAGTCCAAGACTTTGGCATGCCCCCGACACATTTGCTGTCCCAAGCCATTCCCCTGTCTCCAACCAGGAAAATTTATCGGAACGGCATAGATCTCCATGCTGCTCCGATCTGCTTCTGCCGGCAGTGACCACTGAGACACATGCAGTGTATCCTGGCCCAGTGTTTGTCTGGGTCTGCATCAGGTCCATTGTTTCTGTCTGGCTCCTCCAGGAGGAGATAGGTAGGTCTTAAACTGCAGCCTTAGGGAGACTTGGCAGCTTCTCAAAGTGCTCCAGAGGGGTAAACAGGACATACAAACCAGTGCACAATGTATAGAGGCAATAAATCTAAAGTAAATATGTAAACCTTCTGTTACTGCCTCAATTTATAGTAGTAACAAGAATGATCCATATTCTGGCCCTAATTCAGATCTCATTATGAGAGAGATTCCATGCAGTGCCCCCGAATCAGCAGCGTGATTGACATGCTGCGGGCTGTTTGGGGGCATAGCTGGGGCTGCAACGACAGTATTCTCCGAAATGGGAGGGGGTAGCCAGTGTTTGTATCTTCCTCACAGCTGACTGGCCCCAGCAGCATGAAAACACCAGCCGTCCTGAGTAACGCGTGGGGTCTTCAGATGACTGATGTTCATGCATATGGATCAGATGTTGGGCTGAATGTTATGAAGTCAGAGTTGGCCGGAGGTGCGTGTTCCTGGCCAAACTCGGACATTTATTTTTAAAGTGGCAATCATGTACAAGGCAAAACCATACCTTGTACATGATTGGCGCTTTAAAAAAAATGTCCAAGTTCGGCCGGGAACCCGCACCTTCGGCCAGCTCGGACTTCATTACGTCCGGCCTGTTGCCTTTAAATACAAATAGAGCCGATGCAAGTTGTATAGTAAAATGTGCAGTATTGCAATATTAATTAGTGTGAAACTATGGAGCATGGGTATCTTAAACTTACATGGCTAAGCTGGTAAACCTCCACCATCTCTTCTAATATTACTTATTAATCATAAGTTTGTTTTAGAAGGTAGGTAAATCAAATTGTTCATTAACCTACAGAACTACACTCATACATAATAAAGACTAACACTAATCACAATGATAACAACATTGGGGGTAATTCAGACTTATTCGTAGATGTGCTAAATTTAGCACATGTACGATCACTTTCACAGACATGATGGGGGATGGCTAGTCCGCCCCGCATGTCTGGCTCTGCCCCCCACCCGCAAAAGGTACAAAAGCATCGCTTTTGTATCTGAAAAGTAGCTCCCTACCAGCGCAGATCCTGCGCGCTGGCAGGAAGCTACCCGTCGCTTTCTGGGTCCCAGCGGCTGCGTGTGACGTCACGCAGCCACCGCGGCCTGCCCCCACACGATACGGACACACCTGCGTTGCCGGGACCGTGTCCCTAAAACGGCGCCCAGCGAACGACTCTGCCTGTCAATCAGGCACAGGCAATCGCTGGGCTGAGATGCCGATCACATCTCTGGCATGCGCAAGCG
This sequence comes from Pseudophryne corroboree, assembly GCF_028390025.1. NCBI lineage: Eukaryota > Metazoa > Chordata > Amphibia > Anura > Myobatrachidae > Pseudophryne > Pseudophryne corroboree. Next base: position 502,550,602 of record NC_086446.1, on the reverse strand, counting down.
CACTGCGGTGCCTGCGCAGTTCAGACCTGATTGCCCGCTGCGCGAAAACGTACAGCAGTGATCAGGTCTGAATTAGCCCCATTGACAAGTCCTATCCGGCACCTTCTCTTATGTTTAATGGTACTCAGCCTTGGACAATTCTAAAGCTACTATCCAGTGGGCTTTTTTAAGGCAACAACATATAGTTAAGTCCAAAGAAGCAGCCTACAGGAAGTTGCAATGATGTAGCTTCCCGGTTTCTTACTAAAGGCTCCATTAGTCTGCTGGGAAGCCAATGCGGACAAGTACAGGGGGCCCGATTCAGAGATGAATGCAGTGAGCATCACTGGCCGCCATCTGGCCGGCAAACTCTTTTGCTGGGACTAGGAAATCTGCACTTGGCACTCATACAAAATGCCTCGCCTTGGCACTCATACAAAATGATCCAAGTTGCCGTCTCCCAAATGCCACAGCATGTCAATCATCCTGCGGCTAAGGGTGGACTGTGAACCATCACGCAGGACATCAACCATCTGTGAACTGTGAACCATCACGCAAACATCAGTGATGTACAGTACGTAAACCAGTGGGTTTACATACGTCTCTGAATCATGCCCAGAGAGCAGGAAAAGCGCACACTTACCATTTTCTTTCTCTGCTCCAGATATCCAGTGGCAGCCCCTGTAACGGGATGTAGGTATGTGACCGTCAGGCAGGAGACCGCCGGTCACAATACCTACCCCTACATCCCGCACCCTAACAATCATGCCGTCCAACAGGGACTATTCCCACTCGTGGGTGTCCATGACACCATTAGAGTGGAAATAGAACCTGTGGTGACCGCAGCGCGACGACTGCAGTGAGCATGCAAGGGGCTTGTTGCGCTCGCCCCCACCGGCATTCCGCTGCCGAGATACCAGCGGAGGTATGCTGACCAGTGGTCTCCTGACCGCCGGTCACGCATACCACATCCCCTGAAACATTGGGGTTGGCAGGGCCGGATTGCCCATCTGGCACTTTTGGCAAATGCCAGAAGGGCTGATGGGCTGGTGGGCCGGTCCTGTCCACAGAGAGCCAGGAAGGCCGCATGCAGCGCAGCTCCCGGTTCTCTGGTTTGTCCCCTGCTGCCGCCGCCCGTAGTGCCCCGTTGTTTAGCAATATGGGAGCGTGCCACGAGTCCACACCCCCTGACTCGTGGCACGCCCCCATCTGCAGTTTCCGCGCGATCCTTGCGAGTCGCGAGCAACCCCTTTCATGCGCACGCATGTATGCCAGGGCTGGAAAGAAGCACCAGTCTATCCCTGGGGGTTGGTGTGTAAAGCAGTGAAAAATGAGAGAGAGTGGAGAAGTGAACCAGTGGAGAAGTTGCCTGTAACAACCAGCTTCTACCTATGATTTTATAGAATGCTTTTGATAAATACTACCTCAAAGTTGCTTGGTTGCTATAGACAACTTCTCCCCTCTTTTCACTGTTGATACATCAACCCTATGATGCCACTATTCAGTGCATTACGCTAGACCACGATGACGTGACTCAGTTAATCATGCAATCATGCCATCATGCCCACTTCACTAGAGGAGTTGTCTACTCTCTTGGGACAATTTGGTACGAAGTACACTCACCGGTATATGGTAAAGTACAACATCTTCAAAGTATAAATGGCACATTGTGGTGTAAAAAAAAAAAAAAGGCCATTATACAGATATTATTTACAAATGTAATTTGACTATTTCTATTGACATCTATTACACAAAATATAATCACTGCAGCCATGACAGATATATTATATAATAGTGTTTTGTATGAAGTGTTTAATCAGTGGTTATACAAACAGAGATTGCAACAGAGTTAGGATTATGAGGTTGTAAAATGAATACCACAAATATATTACCCAACTTCATTAAAATGCATTTAAAGTCGGTCACTCCTTCTGCCAGTTTAGATAATGATAGTCAGAGTGTGTGACCTACATACAGAGACGGGTGTATACAGTTACAGACTGCAATCTTGTCAGTATAGTTGTATTCATGATAATTTCCACTGCAGCTAGTTTAGGGTTTGTTTACGGATTCTGTAACAGAAATGCTATGTCTCAAACTTGTTATGTGCATTACTTGCATAAGTATTGTAGACAGTGATGAGCGGGTTTGGTTTCTCGGGTTCCGAACCCCCCCGAACTTCACCCATTTTACACAGTTCCGAGGCAGCCTCGGATCTTCCCACCTTGCTCGGTTAACCCGAGCGCGCCCGAACGTCATCATCCCGCTGTTGGATTCTCGCGACATTCGTATTCTATATAAGGATCCGCGCGTCACCGCCATTTTCACTCGTGCTTTGGAGATGATAGCGAGAGGATGTGGCTGCGTTCTCTCAGTTTCTGTGTTCAGTGTGCTGCAAATATCTGTGCTCAGTGTGCTGCAAATATCTACGTTCTCTGCCTGAAAAACGCTCCATATCTGTGCTGCATTGTAGTATATAGTAGGAGGACAGTGCAGAATTTTGCTGCGACTACCAGTATATATAGCAGTACGGTACAGTAGTCCACTGCTCTACCTCTGTGTCGTCAAGTATACTATCCATCCATACCTGTGCTGCATTTTAGTTGTGCGCAGTATATAGTAGGAGGACAGTGCAGAATTTTGCTGACCACCGATATATATATAGCAGTACGGTACAGTAGTCCACTGCTCTACCTCTGTGTCGTCAAGTATACTATGCATCCATACCTGTGCTGCTTTTTAGTTGTGCGCAGTATATAGTAGGAGGACAGTGCAGAATTTTGCTGACCACCAGTATATATATATATATATATATATATATATATATATATATAATAAGAATTTACTTACCGATAATTCTATTTCTCGTAGTCCGTAGTGGATGCTGGGAACTCCGTAAGGACCATGGGGAATAGCGGCTCCGCAGGAGACTGGGCACAAAAGTAAAGCTTTAGGACTACCTGGTGTGCACTGGCTCCTCCCCCTATGACCCTCCTCCAAGCCTCAGTTAGGATACTGTGCCCGGATGAGCGTACACAATAAGGAAGGATTTTGAATCCCGGGTAAGACTCATACCAGCCACACCAATCACACCGTACAACCTGTGATCTGAACCCAGTTAACAGCATGATAACAGAGGAGCCTCTGAAAAGATGGCTCACAACAATAATAACCCGATTTTTGTAACAATAACTATGTACAAGTATTGCAGACAATCCGCACTTGGGATGGGCGCCCAGCATCCACTACGGACTACGAGAAATAGAATTATCGGTAAGTAAATTCTTATTTTCTCTGACGTCCTAGTGGATGCTGGGAACTCCGTAAGGACCATGGGGATTATACCAAAGCTCCCAAACGGGCAGGAGAGTGCGGATGACTCTGCAGCACCGAATGAGAGAACTCCAGGTCCTCCTCAGCCAGGGTATCAAATTTGTAGAATTTAGCAAACGTGTTTGCCCCTGACCAAGTAGCTGCTCGGCAAAGTTGTAAAGCCGAGACCCCTCGGGCAGCCGCCCAAGATGAGCCCACCTTCCTTGTGAAATGGGCTTTTACAGATTTTGGCTGTGGCAGGCCTGCCACAGAATGTGCAAGCTGAATTGTACTACAAATCCAACGAGCAATAGTCTGCTTAGAAGCAGGAGCACCCAGCTTGTTGGGTGCATACAGGATAAACAGCGAGTCAGATTTTCTGACTCCAGCCGTCCTGGAAACATATTTTCAGGGCCCTGACTACGTCCAGCAACTTGGAGTCCTCCAAGTCCTTAGTAGCCGCAGGTACCACAATAGGCTGGTTCAAGTGAAACGCTGAAACCACCTTAGGGAGAAATTGAGGACGAGTCCTCAATTCTGCCCTGTCCGTATGAAAAATTAGGTAAGGGCTTTTATAGGATAAAGCCGCCAATTCTGAGACACGCCTGGCTGAAGCCAGGGCCAACAGCATTACCACTTTCCATGTGAGATATTTTAAGTCCACAGTGGTGAGTGGTTCAAACCAATGTGATTTTAATAACCCCAAAACTACATTGAGATCCCAAGGTGCCACTGGAGGCACAAAAGGAGGCTGTATATGCAGTACCCCCTTGACAAACGTCTGAACTTCAGGAACTGAAGCCAGTTCTTTCTGGAAGAAAATCGATAGGGCCGAAATTTGAACCTTAATGGACCCCAATTTTAGGCCCATAGACACTCCTGTTTACAGGAAATGCAGGAATCGACCTAGTTGAAATTCCTCCATCGGGGCCTTACTGGCCTCGCACCACGCAACATATATTCGCCAAATGCGGTGATAATGCTTTGCGGTTACATCCTTCCTGGCTTGACCAGGGTAGGGATGACTTCATCCGGAATGCCTTTTTCCTTCAGGATCCGGCGTTCAACCGCCCTGCCGTCAAACGCAGCCGCGGTAAGTCTTGGAATAGACAGGGTCCTTGCTGGAGCAGGTCCCTTCTTAGAGGTAGAGGCCACGGGTCCTCCGTGAGCATCTCTTGAAGTTCCGGGTACCAAGTCCTTCTTGGCCAATCCGGAGCCACGAGTATAGTTCTTACTCCCCTCCGTCTTATAATTCTCAGTACTTTTGGTAAGAGAGGAAGAGGAGGGAACACATACACTGACTGGTACACCCACGGTGTTACCAGAGCGTCCACAGCTATTGCCTGAGGGGGTGGTCTTCTGTTTGCCGGCGGTCGGGCTCCCGGCGCTCAGTATACCGGCGCCGGGAGCCCGACAGCCGGCATACCGACACTTATTTTCCCTCGTGGGGGTCCACGACCCCCATAGAGGGAGAATAAAATAGTGTGGCGCGCGTAGCGCGCCACCGTGCCCGTAGCGTGGCGAGCGCAGCGAGCCCGCAAGGGGCTCATTTGCGCTCGCCAAGCTGTCGGTAAGCCGGCGGTCGGGCTCCCGGCGCCGGGATGCTGGTCGCCGGGAGCCCGACCGCCGGCCAGCCGTAGTGAACCCGCCTGAGGGTCCCTTGACCTGGCGCAATACCTGTCCAATTTTTTGTTTAGGCGGGACGCCATCATGTCCACCTTTGGTTTTTCCCAATGGTTTACAATCATGTGGAAGACTTCTGGGTGAAGTCCCCACTCTCCCGGGTGGAGGTCGTGCCTGCTGAGGAAGTCTGCTTCCCAGTTGTCCACTCCCGGAATGAACACTGCTGACAGTGCTATCACATGATTTTCCGCCCAGCGAAAAATCCTTGCAGCTTCTGCCATTGCCCTCCTGCTTCTTGTGCCGCCCTGTCTGTTTACGTGGGCGACTCCCGTGATATTGTCCGACTGGATCAGCACCGGCTGACCTTGAAGCAGAGGTCTTGCTTGGCTTAGGGCATTGTAAATGGCCCTTAGCTCCAAAATATTTATGTGAAGTGATGTCTCCAGGCTTGACCACAAGCCCTGGAAATTTTTTCCCTGTGTGACTGCTCCCCAGCCTCTCAGGCTGGCATCCGTGGTCACCAGGACCCAGTCCTGAATGCCGAATCTGCGGCCCTCTAGAAGATGAGCACTCTGCAACCACCACAGGAGAGACACCCTTGTCTTTGGTGACAGGGTTATCCGCTGATGCATCTGAAGATGCGATCCGGACCATTTGTCCAGCAGGTCCCACTGGAAAGTTCTTGCGTGGAATCTGCCTAATGGAATTTCTTCGTAGGAAGCCACCATTTTTCCCAGGACCCTTGTGCACTGATGCACTGACACCTGGCCTGGTTTTAGGAGGTTTCTGACTAGTTCGGATAACTCCCTGGCTTTCTCCTCCGGGAGAAACACCTTTTTCCGGACTGTGTCCAGGATCATCCCTAGGAATAGAAGGTGTGTCGTCGGGATCAGCTGCGATTTTGGAATATTGAGAATCCAACCGTGCTGCCGCAGCACTATCTGAGATAGTGCTACCCCGACTTCCAACTGTTCCCTGGATCTTGCCCTTATCAGGAGATCGTCCAAGTAAGGGATAACTAAAACTCCCTTCTTTCGAAGGAGTATCATCATTTCGGCCATTACCTTGGTAAAGACCCGGAGTGCCGTGGACAATCCAATCGGCAGCGTCTGAAACTGATCGTGACAGTTCTGTACCACAAACCTGAGGTACCCTTGGAGAAGGGTAAATTGGGACATGTAGGTAAGCATCTTTAATGTCCAGAGAGACCATATAGTCTCCTTCTTCCAGGTTTGCAATCACTGCTCTGAGTGATTCCATCTTGAATTTGAACCTTTGTATGTAAGTGTTCAAGGATTTTAGATTTAAAAATGGTCTCACCGAGCCGTCCGGCTTCGGTACCACAAATAGTGTGGAATAGTACCCCTTTCCCTGTTGCAGGAGGGGTACCTTGATTATCACCTGCTGGGAATACAGCCTGTGAATGGCTTGCAATACTGTCTCCCTGTCTGAGGGAGACGTCGGTAAAGCAGACTTTATGAAACGGCGAGGGGGAGACGTGTCGAATTTCTTGAGACGGGCCCCCACCGTGCCTGAGACCGCTTGTAAAGCCCCAGTGTCATGCTGAGGACTTTGCGGTGGCGGGAGAGGGCTTTTGTTCCTGGGAATTGGCTGTTCCCAGTGGCCACCAGGTCTATTAGACCTACCCCAAATAACTCCTCCCTTTTATAAGGCGATACTTCCATATGCCTTTTGGAATCATCATCACCTGACCACTGTCTTGCCCATAACCCTCTTCTGGCAGAAATGGACAGCGCACTTACTCTTGATGCCAGTCGGCAAATATCCCTCTGTGCATCACGCATATATAGAAATGCATCTTTTAAATTCTCTATAGTTAGTAATATACTGTCCCTATCTAGGGTATCAATATTGTCAGTCAGGGAATCCGACCAAGCCACCCCAGCACTGCACATCCAGGCTGAGGCGATTGCTGGTCGCAGTATCACACCCGTGTGAGTGTATATACATTTTAGGATATTTTACTGCTTTCTGTCAGCAGGTTCCTTAAGGGCGGCCGTATCCGGGGACGGTAGTGCCACCTGTTTAGACAAGCGTGTGAGCGCTTTATTCACCCTAAGGGGTGTTTCCCAACGTGCCCTATCCTCTGGCGGGAAGGGGTATGATGCTAATAACTTTTTAGGAATTAACAGTTTTTATCGGGGAAACCCACGCATCATCACACACATTTAATTCCTCAGATGCAGGAAAAACTACAGGCAGTTTTTTCTCACCCAACCTAATACCCTTTTTAGTGGTACTGGTATTATCAGAAATGTGTAAAAACATTTTCCATAGCCTCAATCATGTAACGTGTGGCCCTACTGGAAGTCACATTCGTCTCTTAATCGTCGACCCTGGAGTCAGTATCCGTGTCGGCGTCTGTATCTGCCATCTGCGGTAACGGGCGTTTTAGAGCCCCAGATGGCTTTTGAGACACCTGGACAGGCACAGGCTGAGTCGCCAGCTGTCTCATGTCATCAATCTTTTGTAAAGAGCTGACACTGTCACATAATTCCTTCCATAAGCTCATCCACTCAGGTGTCGACTCCCTAGGGGGTGACATCTCTGTTTCAGGCAATTGCTCCGCCTCCACCTCATTTTCCTCCTCATACATGTCGACACAACGTACCGACACACAGCACACACACAGGGAATGCTCTGATAGAGGACAGGACCCCACTAGCCCTTTGGGGAGACAGAGGGAGAGTATGCCAGCACACACTAGAGCGCTATATATATATAAATATATATGGATAACCTTATATAATAAGAATTTACTCATCGGTAATTCTATTTCTCGTAGTCCGTAGTGGATGCTGGGAACTCCGTAAGGACCATGGGGAATAGCGGGCTCCGAAGGAGGCTGGGCACTCTAGAAAGATCTTAGACTACCTGGTGTGCACTGGCTCCTCCCACTATGACCCTCCTCCAAGCCTCAGTTAGGTACTGTGCCCGGACGAGCGTACACAATAAGGAAGGATTTTGAATCCCGGGTAAGACTCATACCAGCCACACCAATCACACCGTACAACTCGTGATATGAAACACAGTTAACAGTATGAAACAATAGAGCCTCTCAACAGATGGCTCAACAATAACCCGATTTAGTTAACCATAACTATGTACAAGTATTGCAGATAAACCGCACTTGGGATGGGCGCCCAGCATCCACTACGGACTACGAGAAATAGAATTACCGGTGAGTAAATTCTTATTTTCTCTAACGTCCTAGTGGATGCTGGGAACTCCGTAAGGACCATGGGGATTATACCAAAGCTCCCAAACGGGCGGGAGAGTGCGGATGACTCTGCAGCACTGAATGAGAGAACTCCAGGTCCTCCTCAGCCAGGGTATCAAATTTGTAGAATTTTTGCAAACGTGTTTGCCCCTGACCAAGTAGCTGCTCGGCAAAGTTGTAAAGCCGAGACCTCTCGGGCAGCCGCCCAAGATGAGCCCACCTTCCTTGTGGAATGGGCATTGACAGATTTTGGCTGTGGCAGGTCTGCCACAGTATGTGCAAGCTGAATTGTACTACAAATCCAACGAGCAATAGTCTGCTTAGAAGCAGGAGCACCCAGCTTGTTAGGTGCATATAGGATAAACAGCGAGTCAGATTTTCTGACTCTAGCCGTTCTGGAAACATATATTTTCAGTGCCCTGACAACGTCTAGCAACTTGGAGTCCTCCAAGTCCCTAGTAGCCTAGGCACCACAATAGGCTGGTTCAGGTGAAACGCTGACACCACCTTTGGGAGAAACTGGGGACGAGTCCTCAATTCTGCCCTATCCATATGGAAAATCAAATAAGGGCTTTTACAAGACAAAGCCGCCAACTTTGATACTCGCCTGGCAGAAGCCAAGGCCAATAACATAACAACCTTCCACGGGAGATATTTCAGATCCACGGTTTTTAGTGGTTCAAACCAATGTGATTTTAAGAAACTCAACACCACGTTGAGATCCCAAGGTGCCACAGGAGGCACAAACGGGGGCTGACTCTGCAGCACTCCTTTTATAAATGTCTGAACATCAGGTACTGAAGCTAGTTCTTTTTGAAAGAAAATCGACAGAGCCGAGATCTGTACCTTAATGGAACCCAATTTAAGGCCCATAGTCACTCCTGCTTGCAGGAAATGCAGAAATCGACCTAGTTGAAATTCCTCTGTTGGGGCCCTTTCGGCCTCACACCATGCAACATATTTTCGCCATATGCGGTGATAATGAGTTGCTGTAACCTCTTTCCTGGCTTTAGTAAGCGTAGGAATGACTTCCTCCGGAATGCCCTTTTCCTTCAGGATCCGGCGTTCAACCGCCATGCCGACAAAACGCAGCTGCGGTAAGTCTTGGAACAGACAGGGCCCCTGCTGCCGCAGGTCCTGTCTGAGTGGCAGAGGCCATGGGTCCTCTGATATAAATTCTTGAAGTTCTGGGTACCAAGCTCTTCTTGGCCATCCACGAGTATCGTTCTTACTCCTCGCCTTCTTATTATTCTCAGTACCTTTGGTATGAGAGGCAGAGGGGAGAACACATAAACCGACTGGTACACCCACGGTGTTACCAGAGCGTCCATAGCTATCGCCTGAGGGTCCCTTGACCCGGTGCAATATCTTTTATAGCTTTTTGTTGAGGCGGGACGCCATCATGTCCACCTGTGGCCTTTCCCAATGGTGTACAATCCTATTGGAAGACTTCTGGAGGAAGTCCCCATTCTCCCGGGTGGAGGTCGTGTCTGTTGAGAAGATCTGCTTCCCAGTTGTCCACTCCGGGAATGAACACTGCTGACAGTGCTAACACATGATTTTCCGCCTATCGGAGAATCCTTGTGGCTTCTGCCATCGCCATCCTGCTTCTTGTGCCGCCCTGTTGGTTTACATGGGCGACTGCCGTGATGTTGTCTGATTGGATCAGTACCGGCTGGTTTTGAAGCAGAGGCCTTGCCGGCCTCAGGGCATTGTAAATGGCCCTCAGGTCCAGAATATTTATGTGTAGGGAAATAACCTGACTTGACCAAAGTCCCTGGAAATTTCTTCCCTGTGTGACTGCCTCCCAGCCTCAAAGGCTGGAATCCATGGTCACTAGGACCTAGTCCTGTATGCCGAACCTGCGGCCCTCTTGAAGATGGGCACTCTGCAGCCACCACAGTAGAGATACCCTGGTCCTTGGAGACAGGGTTATCAGCCTATGCATCGGAAGATGCGATCCGGACCACTTGTCCAACAGGTCCCTCTGAAAAGTTCTTGTATGGAACCTGCCTAATGGGATTGCTTCGTAGGAAGCTACCATTTTTCCCAGGACTCGCGTGCAATGATGCACCGCTACCTATTTTGGCTTCAGGAGGTCTCTGACTAGAGATGACAACTCCTTGGCTTTCTCCTCCGGGAGAAACACTATTTCTGGTTTATGTCCAGAACCATCCCCAGGAACAGTAGACGTGTCATAGGAACCAGCTGTGACTTTGGACTGTTTAGAATCCAACCATGCTGTTGTAGCACTTTCCAAAATAGTGCTACCCCGACTACCAACTGCTCCTTGGACTTCGCCCTTATAACGAGATTGTCCAAGTACGGGATAATTACAACTCCCTTTTTTTTTTTTTTTTTGAAGGAGTATCAACATTTCGGCCATTACCTTGATAAAACACCCTCGGTGCCATGTACAGTCCAAACGGCAGTGTCTGGACTTGGTAATGGTAATCCTGTACCACAAATCTGAGGTACTCCTGGCGAGGATGGTAAATGGGGACATGCAGGTAAGCATCCTTGATGTCCCAGGATACCATGTAATCCCCCTCGTCCAGGCTTGGAATAACCGCCCTGAGCGATTCCATCTTGAACTTGAATTTTTGTGTTCAAGGATTTTAAATATAAAATGGGTCACACCGAACCATGCGGTTTCGGTACCCCAACCCGTGTGGAATAGTAACCCCGTCCTTGTTGAAGTAGGGGCACCTTGAGTATTACCTGCTGGGAATACCGCTTATTAATTGCCTCTAGCACAGCCTCCCTGCCTGAGGGAGTTGTCAGCAAGGCATATTTTAGGAAACGGCTGGGGGGAGACATCTCGAATTCCAGCTTGTACCCCTGAAATACTACTTGAAAGAAACAGGGATCCACCTGTGAGCGAGCCCACTAATTGCTGAAATTTTTGAGACGGCCCCCCACCGTACCTGGCTACACCTGTGGAGCACCCGCGTCATGGTGTGGCCTCACAGGAGGTGGGGGAAGAATCTTGATTCTGGGAACAGGCTGACTGGTGCAGCTTTTTTCCCTCTACCCTTGTCTCTGTACAGAAAGGAAGCGCCATTTGACCCGCTTGCTTTTCTGAAGCCGAAAGGACTGTACCTTTGTCTGTGAGGAAACCTGAGGTAAAATTATTTCTTCCCAGCAGTTGCTGTGGATACGAGGTCCCAGAGACCATCCCCAAATAATTCCTCACCCTTATAAGGCTCTCTATGCGCTTTTTAAGTCAGCATCACCTGTCCAGTGACAGGTCTCTAATACCCTCCTGACAGAATGGACATTACATTTATTTTGGATGCCAGCCGGCAAAATATCCCTCTGTGCATCCCCCATATATAAGACGACGTCTTTAATATGTTTTTATGTTTGCCAACTAGTATCCCTGTTTGACAGGGTCACCGACCACGCTGCAGCAGCACTATCTGCAGGTCTCAGTCTAGTACCTGAGTGTGTAAATACAGACTTCAGGATAGCCTCCTGTTTTTTATCAACAGGTACCTATTAAAGTGGCCGTATCCTAAGACGGCAGTGCCACCTTTTTTGACAAACGTGTGAGCGCCTTATCCACCCTAGGGGATATCTCCCAGCGTAACTTATCCACCTGGCGGGAAAGGGTACGCCATCAGTAACTTTTTATAAATTACCAGTTTCTTAACGGGGGAACCCACGCTTTCACACACTTCATTTATTCATCTGATGGGGGAACAAAACACTGCCTGTTTTTTCTCCCCAAACCTAAAACCCATTTTTAGAGGTGCTTGGGTTAAAGTCAGAAATGTATAACACATTTTTTATTGCCGGGATCACGTCACGGATGTTCCTAGTGGATTGTGTATATGTCTCCACCTTGTCGACACTGGAGTCAGACTCCGTGTCGACATCTGTGTCTGCCATCTGAGAGAGCGGGCGTTTTTGAGCCCCTGATGGCCTTTGAGACGCCTGGGCAGGCGCGGGCTGCGAAGCCGGCTGTCCCACAGCTGTTACGTCATCCACCCTTTTATGTAAGGAGTTGACACTGTCGGTTAATACCTTTCACCTATCCATCCACTCTGGTGTCGGCCCCACAGGGGGCGACATCACATATATCGGCCTCTGTTCTGTCACCATATAAGCCTCCTCATTCAACATGTCGACACAGCCGTACCGACACACCGCAGACACACAGGGAATGCTCTAAACGAGGACAGGACCCACAAAAGCCCTTTGGGGGGACAGAGTAAGAGTATGCCAGCACACACCAGAGCGCTATATATATACAGGGACTAACTGAGTTATGTCCCTAATAGCTTTTATATAATATACTGTATACAGTGCCAATTTTAATGCCCCCCCTCTCTTTTCCCTCTTACTGTACTGTAGAATTGCAGGGAAGAGCCAGGGAGCTTCCCTCCAGCCGAGCTGTGAGGGAAAAATGGCGCCAGTGTGCTGAGGAGATAGGCTCCGCCCCTTTTTCGCGGCCTATTCTCCCGTTTTTTATGGAATTCTGGCAGGGGTATTTACCTCATATATAGCCCCTGGGGCCATATATTGAGGTATTTTAGCCAGCCAAGGTGTTTTTATTGCTGCCTCAGGGCGCCCCCCCCCAGCGCCCTGCACCCTCAGTGACCGGAGTGTGAAGTGTGTGAGAGGAGCAATGGCGCACAGCTGCAGTGCTGTGCGCTACCTTGGTGAAGACAGTCTTCATGCCGCCGATTTTCCGGACCATCTTCTTGCTTCTGGCTCTGTAAGGGGGACGGCGGCGCGGCTCCGGGACCGAACATCAAGGCTGGGCCTGCGGTCGATCCCTCTGGAGCTAATGGTGTCCAGTAGCCTAAGAAGCCCAATCCGGCTGCAAGCAGGCGAGTTCGCTTCTTCTCCCCTTAGTCCCTCGCTGCAGTGAGCCTGTTGCCAGCAGGTCTCACTGAAAATAACAAATTCTAAGTCTATAACTTTCTAAGAGCTCAGGAGAGCCCCTAGTGTGCATCCAACCTGGGCCGGGCACGAAATCTAACTGAGGCTTGGAGGAGGGTCATAGTGGGAGGAGCCAGTGCACACCAGGTAGTCTAAGATCTTTCTAGAGTGCCCAGCCTCCTTCGGAGCCCGCTATTCCCCATGGTCCTTACGGAGTTCCCAGCATCCACTAGGACGTTAGAGAAAAGTGTTTTTCCCCTTATAGCTGCTGTATTGTTATACTGCGCCTAATTAGTGCCCCCCTCTCTTTTTTAACCCCTTTCTGTAGTGTAGTAACTGCAGGGGAGAGCCAGGGAGCTTCCCTCCAACGGAGCTGTGAGAGAAAATGGCGCCAGTGTGCTGAGGAGATAGGCTCCGCCCCCTTCTCAGCGGCCTTTTCTCCCGTTTTTCTGTGGAATCTGGCAGGGGTTAAAATTCATCCATATAGCCCTGGGGGCTATATGTGATGTATTTTCGCCAGCCAAGGTGTTTTTATTGCTGCTCAGGGCGCCCCCCCCTAGCGCCCTGCACCCTCAGTGACCGAAGTGTGAAGTGTGCTGAGGAGCAATGGCGCACAGCTGCAGTGCTGTGCGCTACCTTGGTGAAGACAGGATGTCTTCTGTCGCCGATTTTTCCGGACCTCTTCTTGCTTCTGGCTCTGTAAGGGGGCCGGCGGCGCGGCTCTGGGACCGAGCTCCGAGGCTGGGCCTGTGTTCGGTCCCTCTGGAGCTAATGGTGTCCAGTAGCCTAAGAAGCCCAATCCACTCTGCACGCAGGTGAGTTCGCTTCTTCTCCCCTTAGTCCCTCGATGCAGTGAGCCTGTTGTCAGCAGGTCTCACTGAAAATAAAAAACCTAAAACTAAACTTTCACTAAGAAGCTCAGGAGAGCCCCTAGTGTGCACCCTTCTCGGCCGGGCACAAAAATCTAACTGAGGCTTGGAGGAGGGTCATAGGGGGAGGAGCCAGTGCACACCAGGTAGTCCTAAAGCTTTACTTTTGTGCCCAGTCTCCTGCGGAGCCGCTATTCCCCATGGTCCTTACGGAGTTCCCAGCATCCACTAGGACGTCAGAGAAATTTATATATATATATATATATATATATATATATATATATATATATATTATATATATATATATATATATATATATATATATATATATATATTGAGTCTCCCTTATCCAAAATGCTTGGGACCAGAGGTATTTTGGATATCGGATTTTTCCGTATTTTGGAATAATTGCATACCATAATGAGATATCATGGCGATGGGACCCAAGTCTAAGCACAGAATGCATTTATGTTTCATATACACCTTATACACACAGCCTGAAGGTCATTTTAGCCAATATTTTTTATAACTTTGTACATTAAACAAAGTGTGTGTACATTCACACAATTCATTTATGTTTCATATACACCTTATAAACACAGCTTGTAGGTCATTTAATACAATATTTTTAATAACTGTGTATTAAACAAAGTTTGTGTACATTGAGTCATCAAAAAAAAAAAAGATTTCACTATCTCACTCAAAAAAGTCCGTATTTCGGAATATTCCGTATTTCGGAATATTTGGAAATGGGATACTCAACCTGTACGGTACAGTAGTCCACTGCTCTACCTCTGTGTCGTCAAGTATACTATGCATCCATACCTGTGCTGCATTTTATAGTTGTGCGCAGTATATAGTAGGAGGACAGTGCAGAATTTTGCTAACCACCAGTATATATATATAGCAGTACGGTACAGTAGTCCACTGCTCTACCTCTGTGTCGTCAAGTATACTATGCATCCATACCTGTGCTGCATTTTAGTTGTGCGCAGTATATAGTAGGAGGACAGTGCAGAATTTTGCTAACCACCAGTATATATATAGCAGTACGGTAGAGTAGTCCACTGCTCTACCTCTGTATCGTCAAGTATACTACAAAAGTTCAGTAAAATTACCCAAAAATCTAAATTAAAAGCATCTGATGAGAAACGTAAACTTGCCAATGCGCCATTTACGACACGGAGTGGCAAGGAACGGCTGAGGCCCTGACCTATGTTCATGGCTAGTGGTTCAGATTCACATGAGGATGGAAGCACTCATCCTCTCGCTAGAAAACTGCAGTGCCACTCCTAGATGGGCCAGGTGTTTGTGTCGGCCACTTGGGTCGCTTAGCTTAGCCATCCAGCGACCTTGGTGCACCTCTTTTTTTCTTTGCATCATGTGCTGTTTGGGGACTATTTTTTAAATCTGCCATCCTGACTGACACTGCAGTGCCACTCCTAAATGGACCTGGTGTTTGTGTCGGCCACTTGGGTCGCTTAGCTTAGTCATCCAGCAACCTCGGTGCAAATTTTTGACTAAAAATAATATTGTGAGGTGTGAGGTGTTCAGAATAGACTGGAAATGAGTGGAAATTATGGTTATTGAGGTTAATAATACTATGGGATCAAAATGACCCCCAAATTCTATGATTGAAGCTGTTTTTGAGGGGTTTTTGTAAAAACACCCGAATCCAAAACACACCCGAATCCGACAAAAGATTTTCAGGGAGGTTTTGCCAAAACGCGTCCGAATCCAAAACACGGCCGCGGAACCGAATCCAAAACCCGAAAAATTTCCGGTGCACATCACTAATTGTAGATTTAGAAATTTTTTTAGCAGTCTTTGATATGATAGTTAAATGTTCACTGGTTTGCTGTGGGCAACTATTCCACTCATCTCCCCCCAAGGGCTATATTTACAAAGCGGTAGCTTTTATAAAGCTTCCACTTCCCGGCGGGTTGGAGCTGAGTTTTAAATTTTCAGCTCCAACGTGTTGAGAAGTGGTGGCTTACAAAGCTGCTGCTTCGTAAATATAGGTCCAAGTCTTTGAGTGGGGAGGACTTGTTAGGAAAGATGGGGGTGATTCCGAGTTGTTCGCTCGCTAGCTGCTTTTAGCAGCATTGCACACGCTAAGCCGCCGCCTACTGGGAGTGTATCTTAGCATAGCAGAATTGCGAACGAAAGCTTCGCTAATTTTCTCGTAACGATTACCCCGCAGTTTCTGAGTAGCTCCAGACTTACTCAGCCATTGCGACCAGCTCAGTCCTTTTCGTTCCTGGTTTGACGTCACAAACACACCCAGCGTTCGCCCAGCCACTCCCCCATTTCTCCAGACAATCCCGCGTTTTGGAACTCGAACGCCTGCGTTTTTCCGCACACTCCCATAAAACGCCCAGTTTCTGCCCAGAAACACCCACTTCCTGTCAATCACACTACGATCACTACAGCGATGAAAAAGCTTTGTTATGCCGTGAGTAAAATACCTAACTTTTGTGTAAAATAACTAAGTGCATGCGCTCTGCGAACCTTGCGCATGCGCTGTAAGCAACTAATCGCAGTATAGCGAAAATTGGCAACGAGCGAACACCTCGGAATGACCCCTGATGTGTTGTCTCACTGAAATAGGGATGGTTTGTGTGGTCTATTTTTTACCCAAATTTTCAGTCATGAGTCCCTCACATCAATCTGCTGTGCCCAGTGGTGGGCAACAGGCAAACCTTCACCAAGCCTAAAAGAGCTGGCACATACTTCCTTTATAGCCCATTGGACCATGTCTTACATATGCTTCTGCTGTATGTATGTGCGTCTAGACTGGAATATAATACTCACATTTCAGGAAGTCATCTCGAGTTGAAGGCTCTGGAGCAGATATCTTCTGGTTGGCTGGAACTATTGCAGACACCATGGTCTTTATTCCCACATTCTCTGTAAAATGGTATAAACACTGGTGTTATACTGTATTTATGGAGTAACATAAAATATCAGGATATTAGTATTCCCTAAGTCGTTCTGTGATCAAATAACAATACAAGTACTTTTATATAAAGGCACAAAATGGACATAGGACATCATTACAGTATTTCACAGGGTGTTCATTATTCCATGGACATAAAAACCAAACGCACTACAAAATTATCATACCTTTATGGAGGAAAATGTTTGTTACCAATGAGCGTTGCTAATTTAGTGCACATATCAAAAGTCTATTTTGTTTATTATTATTATAGTTTTTATTTTACTTAGAATTTTTTTCAGTCTATTTGTATTTATTGTTACTACTTTTTGTTTTATTTTTAGTTTACATAATTAACAACAATAATAATAATAATAATAATATCATCATCATCATCAGTTACTTATTTTTAGAGCTACAGTATTTGTAAACGTATTATTATTACTTGAAATCTATTTGGTTGGGTTTCCTTAACAGACCTTTAAGTTTTTGTAGGAGCCAATTTGTCAAATAACTTCCATCTTTAAAAAATACATAAATTAAATTTTAAGACATACAACAGTATCACTGCTGTGTAGGAAAAGTGACTCTGAAGAGCTACTGCTTGTACCCCTTTCAGATCTCCAATGCCGGGTCCCACCCAGAAATTGGAAACGGGTCCTTCCCGGGTGGGATCTGGCATTGGAGCCTCTGCACTGGCTTTCCGACCTGGCAATATGCCGGGTCGTCTGCCATAGTGGCGGGGGCGGAGCCGGCAGCAGGGGCGTGGATGGAGGCGGTGCTGGGAGAGGAGCGCCGCCTCTCTCTATGTAGTAAACTGGTCTCGGGTCGCATCGACCCAGGAATCCATTTACGCTGCCACTGACCCAGTATTCAACCGGGGAATAACCCTTCTTATTAGCCGGGTGGAATTGCCAGGTCATGGGGCCCTTTCACATTGCACACTGACCCGCGTCGACCCGGCAATATGAAGGGTTGATACCGAATTATTTTTGTGATGTGAAAGGGGTATTACAGTAGCAACTCCCTGGTTGGGCCAGAATCCAGATTGGAGGCTGGGAGAACGTACCTTAAACAAAAGTAAAGCAGCGCCGAGATTCAACTTGGACCAAAGATCATGGGATCAGTAAGCAGAGGGGCTGATTCTTAGTTGCTTCTTAGAGATTTAAAATGTGCAGAGAGCAGAGGTGGATTTGGACACCACAGGGCCCTAAGCAAGATACCGGTTTTGGGCGCCCCCTCCCTCAAACCATCAATAGCACTATATTTTCATTCCCGATTTATGCCTCTTACTTTGTTGTTTTTCCTCCTTATGTTCTATTACAGTATATTTCTTCCCCCTTCACTGATTGTACCAAGTCGCCTAAGCTCTAATTTCCATTATTACACCACTCAGTTACTGCATTTTAGATCTGTGCTCCCGTCACTGAATGTAGCAGGTCCCCGTACCCCATTATTACACCCTCACTTACTGACCGCATTGTATACGAGTTATCGAGGCTTACAACACTGCAGGACTGGAGACACAGGCATGTGCTGGATCCGGCATCCAACAGTTGACTAATCACTGACAGCTTGTCAGGAGTATTCAGCCAGCCCAGTGCTCTGACATTTTTGCCAGAGGTCGCGGTCCGACGGAAATTCCCTACATACAGCCTTATCGGCGGCCCCCCCTGGGACTCACAGGGCCCCCTGAGACCCACAGGACCCTAAGCAGCTGCCTTGGTTGCCTTGAGGTAAATCCTCTTCTGGCAGAGAGGGATATGTCAAAACTGAAATCCACAGTAAATTGCAGTGTAAGAATAAAGTAGTCCATCATATGTGAGCTACTGTACCTGCAAAATCAGCCACTACCTATACTCCATGCAAAAAAAGAAAATGTATTTGTATCCCTTGCATTGCAAGATGGTTTGTTCCAGATACACAGTTAATTGCTTTTTTAGGTTTGCACTCACATCAGAATCAGCCGCAGAATGTGCAAATGTCAGTGGAACCGGAGGCCTGTGTTTACAGACTGACGAAACTTTGGGGAGTACGTACTGCTGGACTGTGTGACCTGCATTGTACTATTTCTATCTTTTATCCTGAACATTGCGTTGTAATGGAAGTATTTCAGAAACCGATCCAACACAGTGGCTACAGTAATATTAGACAGCAAATTAAGCACATGGGGCCTAATCCTGAGTCCAACTGTCCTGTGGCATTGTACTCACTTTCATACGCTAAAGCTATCGGCCAAACTAGGTGGAAAATCTCAGCATCTGAAAGTGCAAGCCTATCCCACCCACTGACCCACTGTTAGGTGTAAGAGATCCATCAGAAACAGGTGTCGCTTTCCCATACGCACAAACAGAATCGCACGGAGCTGTATACACACTTCCATGACACTCCCATCAGAAATAAAAGCATTGTGCTTCCCGATATTTGCAGTCCAGTAATACCTACTTAACGCTGGTCTTAATTTGCACTAGATGCAACACACAAGCACCCACTTGCAACACATCATGCAACTCAAGCGCACACGCTGTTTTGCATTTCAGCTGCATGCGCAGTCAGCATTAAAACGGGAGATGTGTCCCATAATGAGTTCTAATATTAGAAAGACTAAGTTGTCATTATAAATCTTGTATCCAGGTACACTTGAATCAGAGATTGAGTTAATGTTGGTCTCCCACCGCTTAGGCATTGCCTCAACACCCAACTGAAGCAGACATTGTATAGCTGGGGAGAGCAGTATCAACAGGAGTACAACAACTGTTCTTTTATCTAATTAGTGTATTATTTACAGTATGTGCATTAATCCAATGCACAGAGTATATACATTGGGGGAAATACAATTGGGTGCAAGGTTTAGCTAGATAATAAAAACACGCATACCTAGCGCTCAGTTTTGGATTACCACGGATATGCGCGCTCCCGATACCCACTGTATCCAATTTTTAAAAAGTGGTTGCCGGGTTTTTTATCTTTAGTGTTCATCTTAATAAAATTCGAGAAAATGTAAGTGTGCTACACCATAAAATTTACAAAACAGTGTTGCACTTCAGTCATTCCTTTTTAATAACTTCTTATTTAAACGTCCTCTTTCTTTTCTGTTTTCTAGCAGTGCACAAATGACTGATATGCTGAAGACACCAATGCTATGTGCAGAAATTCCATTTTACATGGCATTTCTGCATCAGAAATGCCTTTTGTGGCGCTCTGACCTCAATGAAAGTCACTGCAACTCCAGCTAAAGTATTTACTTAGTTCAACAATCTGTTCTTTAATTCTGGTGAGCTCAAACTCATGTGCTGGCAGGCTAAATGGCAAAATGTTTTATCGCATTATGTAGTTTTGGAATATTCTGCAAATCTTATCTGCATGACAATTCACTGATTAGAAAATAGTGCTCAGGGGGGAACTCGGGGCATTCAGCACAACTGAAAAGTTGGGCACATGCAATGTGATATTGGCAATATAACAGTATATTGGGTAAGATCCCAAATCAGCTTTAAATAAATCCAAGTGAACTGAATGAAATGTAAATGAAGTGTGTGTGCGTGCGCGTGTTGTATGTATGTATGTATGTATGTATGTATGTATGTATGTATGTATGTATGTAGATATATATGAATTGCACCAAATAATCTTATATATGTTGTGTGACCTACAGCTGTGTCCTCGTACATCATTGCTGCAATCACACCAAACAGCCCCTATCGGTGTGCCAGATCATGTAAGACTCTACTAATTTGGGCATCTTTTTTGCCAAACATGCGTCTTAGTCATAATCTGTTTGTGACTGAGTCTCTGAATCTGTATAGGAAGTGCTACAATATAACTGCTGCAGCTTTTTTCCCAATACCATTTCAGTTGTGTTCTGTAGACAGACTCAGTCACACACAATTTACAAGTGCCGCATATTGAATTAATCAGCACAGTCTCCTGGTGCGTCCTAGTTATATACAGTTGTGTCTAAGACGCATTTTTCTGCAAAAAAAAAAAAAAAAGATACCCAATGCTAGTGTAGTTGCACAGGACCTCGCAGGTCATTCGCACCAGGCATCTCGCCGCTGCGTGGCTAAATGTATGAAGACACATCTGTAAATATACAGTATTATATCCATTCATTCTGTAACCACTTACCCTTCCTGAACATAATAAATGAAAAACAAAAATTAAATTAAATTTACTGGACAGCTGAAAAGACTTCAGAAACCTGTGGCTAAAACGGATATGTATGAAACTGCAAGAAATTGACAGTTCCTACAGTACAGGGTGTTTCAAAAGTCGCAGTACACCCTTTTGTTTCAAAAACTTTGCAGGAAATGGAAAAACTGAATACTCCAGTAAGGTATTGGTGAGGTGGGCTATCTTTTAGGGTATGTATCGAACATGGGCGCCATCTTAAAATCGGCCATCTTGAATCTAAGTCAGATTTTTCTAATGGAAAGTGGGTCATGTAACATGTCAGACAACATCAGAATTTGCTGAAAAGTGTATTGCTACAAACAGGTTTGAAATAGCAGTTATGGTTCAAAAGTTACAACATTTTTTTTGTTGCATGCAACTGAAGATGGCTTTGACAAAAGAGGAGAGAATTGAGATCATTTTGATGTGTCAGAGCTGCAGATTATAACAACCGGCACCTAGAAAGACCTCCATTTTCACATAACACTGTCAGGTGCCTAATTTCCAAATTCCGAGAAACTGGGACTACGGCTGCCAAGTCACGGAGTGGTCGTCCAAAAAGGTGGAGGTCTTTCTGGGTGCCGGTTGTTAAAATCTGCAGCTGTGACACGGACACTTTGTTCTCCAGACATCAAAATAACCTCAATTCTCTCCTCTTTTGTCAAAGCCATCTTCAGTTACCTGCAACAAAAAAAGTGTGGTAACTTTTGAACCATAGCTGCTATTTCAAATCTGTTTGCAGCAATAAACTTTTCAACAAATTCTGGTGTTGTCTGCCATGTTATACGACCCCCTAAAGGATAGCCCACCCCACCCATACCTTAATAGAGTATTCAGTTTTACCATTTTCTGCACAGTTTTGGAAACAAAAGGGTGTCCTGCGACTTTTGAATCACCCTCAATATTCATGTGACACTGCAAAGCTTTTCTGCAACACCAAACTAACAGACTTGTGCCATCACATAGTTGTACCAAGAAGGAGCTAGTCTAGAATAAGCTTACTTGTGTGCTATATTTCAAAAGCTATATATAGCACACAGATACTATATGTAATTGTAAACCAGTGTATTAAAAAAATTATGAGAGATAATGTAGCATTTAAAATAACGGCAGCACAGATGTTTCCTTACAATCAGGGATTATATAAAACACAAATGAGGGCGACCCCAGTTGTAGCATGGAAAAAAAAACATAAGTTGCAATTATCAAATGTGATGGTGTGGACAATATTACCAGTGAAAATGATGCTCTGGCCTTAACTCTACCAAACCTGAATGATCTTATATGTTGATGACAAACAATCGACTGTGTATGAACAAATGTGCAGCTAACAGTAAACAGATGCAGTGGCCCATTTTCTAAATACATAGTATAGTTGTACTCTTTGTAAATAAATTAATTTAAAATATACTTAAAACTAGATGCCATAAAGACTGTGTGGAGATTGATGGACTGGTCTTTTGGAAGTATTCAGATTTTTTACCCTTTAATATAGAGATACTGTGGTTTAAAGCACTTTGAAAACAGACGTATCCAATATTACATCCATATGACAGGTCTGTAAACTCACCTTCCTTAGCAAATTCTTGAAGTTTATCTGTGTATGAGGTTTGTAGCAGTTGAATCACTTTTGTAGTTGAGTCTGTCACCACCTTTCTGATGCCAGATAGCTTGTCTATGAGGCCAATGTAAACACTGGGGAGAGTGTCATCTCCAGTCGCCTTTTTAAAATCACAATATTCCTGTGGAAATTATATACAATCAGTGGCTTTCATAAATGGTTTGTGAAAATTCTGTAATGAAGCAAAATAAGGGTAAAAAAAAAAATAAGAACTAAGTCAATAATTCCCCCTGTACTCAACCATCTACATAAATGCAAATAACACATTAAATTATATCTTATAAGCAGATTTGAACAGATTTTTGATAATTACTGTAGTTTACATTTTAATGTTGTGTTTAAAAAAAAATTACAATTCTTTTAAACTTTTTACAAACTAATCTGGTACTTAGAATTTTTATTATACTTTTTAGAACTCCTTTTGTAGTATTTTCAACACTATGGGACGGTTACACAGGATTCCTAATTATTTAAGGTACAGTACATACAGACCTACAGTATATATGGTGATACTGCATAAAATATTGAAGTGTGTGAAAAAAAAACATTATATATTTTATCACCATTATACCCACAATAAATAGACAAACTTAGAAATCTGTACTTGGCATAAGTATGGTTAAAGCTGGGTAGTGAAGTTTATAAGGAATGTGCTTTACACATGGATTGGCAATCAGTACTTCAAGTGGCAGTACTTCAGTTTTTTCTGGTTTGTATTTTTAAATTATATATTTCAACATCTAATTTTGTGTATTATTAATGATTTTCCATTCGAGTATAGCAGTTAAGAATTAAACAAATAACCCTTATTTATGTGTATTATTTTTTCTACTATTTTAGAATAATAGATACGGGTCTTAGGAACCTCCAATGGTCTGATCCCTATCCTGAGACTATTGGGGTATAAAAAATTGAGAGGATCCAGCTCTGCACTTGCTAGCCTGGACCGGTCCATGGTTCATTTTATTTTAAAGC